>NW_009709832.1:0-52712 GCF_000703405.1 Apaloderma vittatum | reverse complement strand
TCTGTGCCTCTGCTGCTGAGCCAGTTGACAATTCACCTCACAGTCCCATCTATGCCACATTTCTTGAATTTACCTACAAAGATGTTATGTGAGACAGTATCGAAAGCCTTGCATGTCAACTCCCAATTTTTTTTAAAATGCTTCTGACAAAAACTGGTGACAGGTATTATAACCTATTGTTTTTCCAAATTCCAAACATTACACAGGTACACTGAAAATGCGCCAGTCTGATGTGCCAGCTGAAGCGCCTGTCTCTCAAAGTTTTTGTTCAGGACTTCAAACTGCACCAGTAAGAATATTGCTATGACCACTTAAATTGTTTTGGAAGTAAACCTTATACTGGTTAGACCAACAGCAATGAAAACACAAATTTGCAAACTGAAGTGATGCAAAATGCGGTATAAAATTACACAGTTTAACACTGCACTGCTACTTTTATTTTCTTTGGCATAGTAGTTGTTTACCTGCCATCCATTCAATAAAGAGATTGTAGTTGCTCTTCTCACATGTAGCACCCAACATGCGAATAATGTTAGGATGGTTCAGGTGACTCATCATCCTGATTTCTTCTCTTAGTGCTTCAACTACCTCTTCTTGCTCAGACGATGTGTTCCTGACATATGTCACCTGTTTTGAAATATGGTATTCAAACTTAGTTTACATAATAACAAGTCCTGTAACCTCCCTTTCAGCACAGTAACAGGAATGGATAGTTTTCAATTCCTTGCCACCACCTAGAAACAGCAAATATTCTTTTATCTCAAACCCCTTCAGCTGAGAACATATCTCCATGTGAGACAGTCATAGAAAATTAAGAGTGATCTGGGGAAATACGAACTAAAAATCACTCCAAGTATGGAATGGAAAAATCTCCCTCTTCACTCTCCTCTGCTTAAATTAGAAAAAAAACAACCTATTTTTTTCAGATGTTGAAGAAAAGGAAGACAGATGAAATTCTGACAGTGTTATTTGTAAGATTTTTATCAGTTTAACCACAGTATCTGTTCCATAACTAAACCTCTTAACCCAGAAATTCAACCAGGGGCAGCGAGGGGGGTGGGGATGAGGAAAGAAAGCAGATCCTAAGTCTGTAATAGAATTGAAGCCAAGCCCAGCTCTGATCCATACTAAATCTGAAATAATGGTATGCTGCATAGCATTTCCCTGGGCATCAGAATCATCATCGTCATGATGTCTCCAGGAGGGTCCTCAAGGACTACATAGAAAGTCCTACTCTTTCACAAGCAAGAGTTTTAAAGGAAGACTAGCTGATGACAAATATTAATTCCCTGATTAAATATCTTGAAATTGCTCAATTCCATAGAATTTAATTCTAGAATCCCTAAGTGTTAGGACTAAGATTTCCTCTATGTTGATATCACCAATTCAGACCTAGGACACCTTAAGTGCGCATGATTTACTCACATCTAGAACCTTCAAAAATCTCAAGTGAAGCATGTAAATTTGGCCCTCTTAAGCACACTTCTATATCAATTAAAATATTGCCACAAAGTTGGCTGTTGGATCAGAAGACACTGGCATTAAACTTCATTTCCTCTGTTTAAACTGTTTTAGGGAACAAAAAACCAAAATAAACATTGACAAGTACAGGGAAACTACTTCTAATAGCTACCTTGCAAACAGTGCATTATTTGCAGTCAGGAGATCTGGGCTCCATCCCTAATTCTGCCACTTACACTTATATCAATTAAACATGCATTTGAAGAACTATGAGAGAAAATGAGTATATAAAGAAGTGTAGAGAGTGTTGTTTTTTTCATTTTAAGGAGAAGTGGAAAAAGCCAAATATGTTAATAAACACACATAAAGACTTATGTATTATGTCAAAACACACCACAACGATCAGAGAAAGCAAGGAACAACATACATCAGTGAGAGCAGAAAGTTTTTATATTTAATATTCCAAAGAAATACTGAAAAACAAGCACAATACATTCAGAAGGGTTAAGTATGAAGCATTCACCTGTTTTACAGCCATTAATGTCCCCGTTCCTACATCTTGAGCTTGGTAACAGGAAGAGAAAGCTCCGAGACCAATTTGCTGACCTTTAAGCCATTCTGCATCTTCTCTGTAATGGTGTTTTGCTTTGGTATGTCCAGGCAGGGTTTCTGGTGTCTGTACAAATTAAATTTCAAATCAATTCCAAGTGTACTAGCATGCATCTAAAATGTAGATATCCTAGAAGGTTATGAACTATCCAAGTTTATATGCTTCTCCTTTCTCTTACAGCTCTTTGTACTGCCGGTCATACGCGTTTCGGCTGAGACAAGACCACTAGTGTACTTCATAATCCACATTCTCCTACTGTATGTAAGAACAGAGAGGTCTCTCTGTGTTACTGTCTGAAGGCAAAAGGCAAGATTTAAGGAAACAAATAGGAGCATGACTTTTTTTTCTATTCCTGACCTCACATCTAGTTAACGTTTCAGTTAGCACCTACAGTAAACACAACCAAAATCATGTTGTTGTCCTATTTCTCCCATCTTATGCTTCACATGTTACCTCATGCTAATGACTGCAAATAAAATACTCCTTTTTCTATTTGCAAAAAAATATTTTTTCTAACTTCTAACATCTCATGTCATCTGTCTGAAGATGTGCCAACAACAAGATCTCTTCCAGCTCTGCCTTTTCTTAGGGAAACCAGTTTGGTTTTGTACCATTGCCTCCAAAGTACATCAGCATTAAGACTCAGTACAGTTCTGCTCCTGCTTAAAAACTTTGTTCTCATTTCCTGGTTTCCCCGCTTTTACACTTCCTTCTTTGTAATTTTAAAAGGTTGGCACATGACACGATGTTTCTCTTCCAAATATCTTCTCTAAACTTGTTAATAATCACAGAAGAATTTTGTTAGCACCATCAACTGGCAAATTCTTTATATTCCAACTCCTAGGAGAAGCTATTGAGCATCTCTGTTTTATATAACTTTTGAATTTTCAAAGCAGTGCTGTTTTATTTCTATAAACATCAACTGAGACTTTTGCTAAATTCCCATATATATACTTACATCCTTCTGAATGATTATGATATCTTCACCATTTTCAACCTGTAGCTGGGGAATTACTGGCAGGGCATCTTGAGACGCTGACATTGCCATAGCAATAGCTAAAGCTTCTTCCTCTTCAGCTTCCATCTTCTCCTTGCATTTTTGATTATGATTTACATCATCTTTGTACGTATCATCATTTTCTGCCCGCTCCGGAGAAAGAACTGCAACTTCAGACTTGAATGTAACTGTGCCATCACTCGTTGGCATGGAGGCCTCGAGAAGGTCCTCAATACTGGAATTGAGCTCCGCATTAACATCCAATTGACAGTTTTCATCTACTGGTGTGAACACTGTTTCCTCACTTGGTATAACTGCACTGCTACTACTACTATTGCCATGACACTGTGAAATATCACTCAGGTCAAGCGTCATACTGTTTTTTAATGTTTCTCCCTGCTTACTTGCATCACTTGGGGTTGGTCGTGATGGCTTTGGCCTGTGTATGTGACTGGATGGCAATGGCCTGGCTTGGGTAAAAACTGGAGAAAGTTTCTCTGCTTCTTTATTTTCAGAACCGTTTCTCTGAAACTGGAGAGAAAGTTTCCGCTGTGTTTGAGGAGAAGGCAAGGGGATTTTGCAGGGAATGAATCCCTGAGGTCTGGGTTTAGAGACATCTGTTACAGTGCCAGCTGGTACAGATGAGTTTGAAGGAGACGGAAGCATTGGGAATAGTGACTGGGAATGACTGGACGAGGGAGGAGAGTTCAAACACTGACTGTGGGGTTTTCCTTTAGTTTGAATGGCTGGCTTTGGTTGCTCAGTGGTTATTGATGAAACAGGAACTCCCACAGCAAGGCCAGCCAGTGCCTCAGCAATGTCCTCTGGACCGGCACTTGGTTTTTTATCACTTAAACCTTTCCCACTTTTCCCTGATAACTGGACAGTATTGTTAGGAGTATTACTTTCTGTAGCTTCTGGAGAGTTATCTGGTACAGGCAGCTGCAAGAAGTCTTCATGTCGACAATCCCCAGAGTGCAATTCTTCCATGCCTAGCTGGATGGCTTCTGCAATTTCCATTTCATCTGCTATTGCCATCAGACGTCGACGCATCCTTGCATAATGAGTTGAGCTTGTCACACTCAGCATTTCTAACAGCTTTACAAAAACATGAGGCACTCTTGCCACCATTCTTGCTGCACTCAAAAATACTCTCCGTGATAGTTTACCAACCATTGAGTGGGAATTGTCAATTGACTGCAAGGCGAAAGTTAACAGCGAGAGAAGTTTCTTATACCTAAAAAAAGAAAAGAAGTGTTTTATACACTAGTAGGCCCTAATTAACTAGTGCCAAGAAAGCCATTTTGAGATAATATATTTAGCTGTCAGTTCTGCAGCAGAAAGGAGACATTGCTGCACTGGAGCTTCAAAACTGATTAACAGGTCAGAAGTTTTTTTAAAAGGCAACAATTTACTCTGTGAAATGGGCATGCTTTTGCATATAAATATACAGTATATGTTTACAGAAATTACAATTATTTTTTTAAAAAAATCATAACACATACAACTATGAAAAGTATTAGTCACACAGTAAAAGCAAGTACCTGTCTACTACGGTATCAGCCTGTGAAATATCCCCAGAGACAATGTGGGGAAAAAATTCCCCAGGAAACTCCAACAAAAGTCTGTCTATTAAACAAAGTCGCCCCAGTAGCGCTTGCCAGTTGCTAGATTCAGTTTGTGTTCCGAGAATACAATTTAAGACATAATCAACACCACCAATACCAATGGACCCTATAAAAAAAAAGTTCATAAGAATTAGATATGTTCACAATTTAGATAAAGATCAGAACAGTATCATACAGAAATCCACACTGTGTACCCAAATTAGCCCCTCCCAAACTGCTGAGAGAAATATTGTTCTCTATGCCAAGCTGATATTGGATAAATCCTGTACTAAAAATATTTCAGTATTTTTGCTTGTAGTTATAATTCAATCATACATTAAGAGCCTTTATTACCAGATTTAAGTATTTCTCTTCCAACTACCAGCTCGCCTGCTTGACCTTTACACATCTCCAATAGTGTTGAGACTGAAAGTTGACTTGTTCGACTGTAAGAAATTAAAACAAAAAAACCACTTTTAGCAAACGCTTTCAAGAAAAGACCTTCTAATCATTACATTTCAATAATCACTAGCATGGAATTGCATGTGGAAAATGACTTCACTTAATTCCAACACATTTCTATAATCTTCTACCCGTTATCTACCAACGGTTGTGATGGTTTTTTTATGAGGACACTTCCAGGAAAGTGTCTACTACTAATAAGCAAACAAAAATCCAAACAGGATCCCGTCTTCTTGCAAAAACAAGCCAAATCCAAGAATCCAGCAACATAAGGAACAGTTCTATTTCAGTTATTCCTTTACCTTTAGACATGCTATTGCTAGAGTACTGATGGGGCAACTCTGTTTCTAGCTGCAGTTAGAATCACAGAATGTCAGGGGTTCGAAGGGACCTTGGAAATCATCTAGTCCAACCTCCCTGCCAGAGCAGGATCACCTACAGCAGGTCACACAGAAACACGTCCAGGCGGGTTTTGAATGTCTCCAGAGAAGGAGACTCCACAACCTCCCTGGGCAGCCTGTGCCAGGGCTCTGTCACCCTCACAGGAAAGAAGTTGCTCCTCATGTTGAGATGGAACTTGCTGTATTCTGACTTAAACCCATTTTTCTTTCTTCTATTGCTGGGCACCACTGAGAAGAGACTGTCCCCTTCCTCTTGACATACATATTTCTGTATGTCAATAAGATCCCCTCTCAGCTCTCTCCTTTCAAGGCTAAACAGCCCCAGTTCTCTCAGTCTCTCTTCACAGGAGAGATGCTCAAGTCCCTTAATCATCCTCGTAGCTCTCCGTTGGACTCTCTCCAGTAGGTCCCTGTCTCTCCTGAACTGGGGAGCCCAAAAATGGACACAGTGTTCCAGGTGTGGTCTCACCAGGGCAGAGTAGAGGGGGAGGAGAACTTCCCTAGACCTGCTGGACACTTTTCTTAATGCCCCCCAGAATCCCATTGGCCCTCTTGGCCACAAGGGCACATTGCTGTCTCAGGGACAACTCACTGTCCACTAGGACTCCAAGGCCTTTCTCCATGGAGCTGCTTTCCAGCAGGACGTCCCCTAGTCTGTACTGGTGCCTGGTGTTATTCCTCCCCAGATGCAGGACTCTACATGTGTCCTTATTGAACTTCATGAGGTTCCCCTTTGCCCAGCTCTCCAGCCTGTCCAGATCCCGTTGGACGGCAGCACAGCCTTGCTGTGTGTCAGTCACCCCTCCCAGTTTCGTATCATCAGTGAACTTGCTGAGGGTGCACTCTATCCCCTCATCCAGGTCACTGATGAAGATATTGAACGAAACTGGACCCAGCACTGATCCCTGGGGAACACCACTGGCCACAGGCCTCCAGCTTGACTCTGTGCCACTGGTCACAACCCTCTGAACTCTGTTGCTGAGCCAGTTCGCAATCCACCTCACAGTCCAATCATCTATCTCACATTCCTTGAGTTTACCTACAAGGATGTTTTGTGGAACAGTATTGAAAGCCTTACTGGAGTCAAGGTATATGACATCCACCAATCTCCCTTCATTAATCCATTTTTTCACACCTTCACAGAAGGATATCAGATTAGTCAGGCAAGACTTCCCCTTGGTAAATCCATGCTGGCTACTCCTGATAACTTTCTTTTCTTCCAATTGATTAGAGATGGCCTTCAGAATGAGCCACTGCATCTTATTGCCAGGGATGGAGGTGAGGTTGACTGGCTTGTAGTTGCCAGGGTCCTCCTTCTTGTCCTTTCTGAAGACTGGAGTGATACTGGCTTTCTTCCAGTCCTCAGGCACCCCTCCTGTTCTCCATGATTTTTCCAAGATGGAGAGTGGCTCAGCCACAGCATCACCCAACTCTCTCAGCACAGGCAGACGCAGCCCGTCGGAGTCCATGGATTTGTGTGTTTTCAGTTTTTGTAATAGTTCTCTAACCAAATCCTCACTGACCAGTGGAGAATCATCCTCACTCCAATTCTGCTCCCTTACTTCTAGGGACTGAAATTCCTGAGGGCTGGCCTTAGGAGTAAAGGAGGTAAAGAAGGCATTCAGTAGTTCTGCCATCTTTGCATCCTCTGTTATAATATCCGCCGCCCACTGTTATCATATCCACAGTAGACCCACTTTTTCCCTACCCTTCTTTTTTTTTCATTGATGTATTTAAAGAAATTAAAGTTTCAGAAATGCTGCTTAGGAACTGAACCTAAAGAGACAAAAATCAAGATGGTGGACTTCGGCATTTAGTTTACAGTACAGGTGAAGAAATGGTGGGTCTGGCAGAACAAAAGGGGTAGGCTAGGGTCAGGAAGATAAGGCCTACTCAAACCAGAAATGCCAAGGACATTCACTCATAATAGTCATTTGCTAACAAGGCACACTGAAATAAAAAGTTGAAGTGTTATGTTAACAATTCATGGCACAGATGCACAACAGCTTTTGCTGAAGTAAAAAAAAAATTAAAAAAAATTGGTACTTGCTGACTTCTTAAAGGCAAGTGATGAAAATTAGACCAAAGCAATATCAACTTGAGATGGGGGGAAGTGGTTGATGATTGTACCTAACATCTTCCTTCATTTTAAAGTGGAGGTAAAAAGGCCTTATGAAAAGCAAAGTATCACTTAAAATCTGTAAGCATTGGAAAAATACAATCAGGTGCCTTCAAAACCTATGTCATTCAAGCCAGAAGTCTGTTGGTAGCAATTAGACCAACAAAAACATGATGTATTTCTACTTATGATCCACACATTTTACCTCACCAACTATAAGTGTTCTCCACATAAATAGAAGGAAACAGAGCTTCAAGATATTTCAGTAACAATCCAAAAAGAATTTGAAGTTCACAAGATACCATACCTGTTGGCATCTGCACATTTAACTAATATCGTCTCTACAACTGGCTTGAGAAGTCGCTGTAGTTTAGTCCTCTCTGCCAAAGTATGACAGGGGGTATACACCAGCATGGCTCTTAAAGTTTTCTAAGCAAAAAGAAAAAAACAGTACATGTGAAATCAAACTAGCTACAACTTCTTTTTTAAAAGTCATAAATAGGTTTATATAAATTGTATTCAAAACACCAGTGAAATGTTCAAAGGCTAAATAGCTTGCTACATATCCAGTGTTAGAATTTGTCATATGTTCTTTAAGAGTGGTTAGGTTCTTAGCTAGGCATGCAAGTACTGTTAATACTGAGCACGGCAGCAAGCATTTGCTTACACCTCAACACTGCTGTCATGACACCTCTTGCTGAGGTTTTTGTTTATCTCAATTTCAGACGATGGTGAGAAGTTAAGTCATCGGTTGTGCTCAACAAGAATTACTAGGATTCCTGACTTCATATATTTTCTCCCTTTCCTTCCCCTTCAAAAATGAAGTAATTTTGAAAGAGTGGAATACAACAAGTAAACAGTTACTTACTAAAGCAGCAACATACACTTTGTAGACAGGGTCAGCACAGACCATGGACAGCACACTGCAGCAGGATTCCACCACCACATCTCCTGAGATACTGGTCTGAGATGACCCACTAGCTGCTCCCAGAGCTCCAGCACTTGTGTTGTTTCCATTGCTACTTCCAGAATTTCCAGTGCTTTCACCATTAGCCAGTAACAGAGCAGCACTAACATCATGGGAAAGACGTCTAAGTGCCATCTCTCGTATATTCCAGTTTCGAGAAAACAAGCAGCCAACTAGCTCCATTCCAAACACCTGCCAAGGAAAAAGCAATGTTACAGGAGTTAAACTAAGTAATACTTCAACTTAACATTCTATGATTAAGTACCTAAGAACAACAATCAAAAAGAGCAAAGAAATTTCTCTGGTGAAAAATCACCTTAAGAAGTCTGACAGCAAAAATGTGTCAGCTGGTACAGTGTCTTAAAAAAAAGATTCTCTGATAGAAATGAAACATTACAAATGATAAGTCACTGGTTCTTAAAAAACTCTGTTAAGCGAAACAGAAGGATGACTGTATGTATATGGCTCCATTCACTTTGAATTACTCCTGGTGGAGTTTGTTTCTAGATAGTGATATAAGCAGGCCTGTAACTAAGGTCTCACTATACCAGACAAAGATTACAGCAGAAATATAGGCAATACAAGTTCTCCCACTTTTAAGTGTGTCACCTTTTGAGTTGAATCCACCTCTAGACTCCAGAGGTTATTTAGGTCATTTGGCTCCTGCAGCACAACTTGGGTAACAAAAAGTGCCAACTTTGTATTTATCCAAACGCTTGCACAACCAAAACTAGATTTAGGAGTAATACATTTTATTACACAGGCCTTCAGAATGAGGCATAAGATGAAATTCAGAACTAAAACCCCAGTTAAAACAAGACTGGCAAACCTTCTCTTCCAATGCAAGTTAAATATAATTATTTCCAATAACAATCAACTATGAAGCTGATGAAATTCAGAATAAATTTGTGAATTGTTGATCTGATAATTCCAGCAAAACAGTTCAAAATCAGTTTTTACATCTGAAGCTTCTTTTACAAAGTGAAGTCACCTGAATCCACGGCTCAGCTAAATCTTTGTAGGCAGAAGGAATGTGCTGGACCCCGTAATGAGTAAGGTTAAAGTTGCTGTCTTGGGTTCTTCTCTGTGATCCAGCTATAGATTGTTGTTGCTGAACCACACGGAGAACAGAAGAATCCACAGGGCTTGACAATTCATGACTGAAGATTAACAACAAATAACATGGATTAACATAGGCAACATTTACTGAAGTAAATGCTCTGGCATATTTAGAAACATCAGCTAAGGATCCAGAAACAGCTGGTTATACATGGACTGAATCCTTACCTATAGAAATCATGAGATCTCCACTTAGATCTACAAAGAGGACAGATAAGTGGCTCTCTGTTTCTTCTGCATTCTTCTGCCCCTGCAACACAGCAACAGGATAATACATACCTCAGATTTATAGTATATAAAACCAGAAGATGGCATTACTACTTTTAAGTTTTACTGAAGAATGTTAGTTTCAGGATGAATACTTCTGAATTTAGCCATCTGCATCAGCCTGATAAATATGAGCATTTATGCTTTTTTTTTTTGGACACAGAAATGCTTCATCTTAGCACTACAATTAATACTAAAAGTTAAGAACTGAAATGCAGTTCCTTTTGAACTTCAAACACAGGCAATACTTTTTCAAAAGTATTAAAATGTGGGAGATGGAATTTTATTTTTTAAAGCAAACTTTAACTATTTATGTACTTTGTTGAATGTAGTATGTAAGCAGAGCCTGCACTTCACTATATAATCCTAGTTTTGTGTGTTATAATGACAAATCACAGGGGCTAAAGGTCTGTTCCTAACCTTGCTCTAATTGGACATAATCTTTTCACTCCGCTAAAAGAGGCTTAAATCTCTTGCCTTGCAATTAAATTCTTTCTCAAAGCATGAAATTACAAACTTGATATGTGAATAATTAATAAGGGATATGAATAGTACCTGAATGACACCAAACTTTCACAAACAGGTACCAGTCATCACTCAAGAGGAGGTTTCTGGGATTTTTTTACTTTTAAGTCAAACAAAATACTTAATGAAAACATACTAAGTTATAATACTTATGCATACTTAGAGTCACCAGAACTTAGGAAGACAAAGATGACAACATACATATTGACATGCAGTGGTGGTGTAACTTGTTCCTGCAGCCATCTTCACACACAGTTAGGCTCTCTTCATCCAGCATGCCTAACAAACAAATGGGGCACATCTGTTCTTCTTCATCCTTCATACTATAAAAACAGATATTTGTGATTGTGAAGATTGCCTATGAGAATTCAGAAGAGGCTTTAACAGTGCAAGCTTGCAGTTTGGAACAGTCACTTCTGAATAACTATAGGCTATTCATAAATCATTCTCCTAAACCTTGGTCTGAATAAGTCAGCAACCAAATTTTCAGAAGCACTGAGTACAGACAACACTTTGTTGAAATGAAAGGGAAAGTCACAAAACACATGACATATTTTCAAACTAGGTCAGATACCAATTAGAGATTGAAAGGCCCAGCCTTGGGCACTTACATTTTTTCCCCTAAGGCTTCTTTAATCAAACCAATCTCTGCTTTTATACTTATCATTTGGTTCTGAAAAACTAAGGAATGTTTGTATTTTGAAAGTTACCCACACATTTTTTCCATCACACTCCTTTCAGAGCATCGGGTCACAAGGTAGTCTTTAGCCCATTACAGGAAACTCTAAGTACTATTTGAGGAACACATATAAAACTCAACAAATCAACAGAAGATAACAGCCACTCAAGAATTTTCTGCCATTAACAGATGCAACAGATTCACATGAACACTAACATACCTACATGCACAATGCAGATTTAAAGGAAAAAAATGTCCTTGTTTTATGTTTATTCACCCCCATGTTAAGTTTTAAATAGATATAACCACAAAAATTATTCTGAATTTAAACAACACAGTGAAAGCCATAAATTTTCATCTTCTGTAATGTTGTTTGAATGTGCAGAACTCTTACTGTTCATAGCAAAAATTTAAGTTATATCTGGTGTGTCTAGAAGTTTGCAGGAACCCTGTATTTATTCCCTCCCAACATACAATATATCTACACACATATATTCACTTCTATTTCCTTGCAAATGATTATTTCCTCCCTTTGAAAAAATCCACAAAAAAGGTACAGTGAAAATTTAATTTCCACAGCACATATAGAAACATTAAGCATTAAATTAAAACTTATTTTTGAAGAACTGGTACAAGACAAAAAATAATTGCAAGTCACAGTAATTGTCAAAATTGAGTAAATTTTATCTCATGTCAATCTGGTGCTTAGTGTTCTCCAATACGTACATCAAGTAAGATTAGACTTGCACAAAACAGCAACTTATCTCATTGAACCAGTAATGCTACAAACTAATATACAGGTGTACTGGCAAAAAACTGAAAAAAAATCTTTCATCCTTTAAATAATTACAACTAATGCAGTGAAATTCACTATCCAATGAAGCCAATTCTATGAAAAAATAATAATTATTTTCTTACGTAAGGCATCTATATTGCTTGCTAGGTAAGTATTTGCAGAGTAGGTTATGTATTTTACTGCTTTGTTTATGCAATTTATTTACAATGATCTTTTGAAAAGGGAAATAGTATGCAAAAGCACTGTAGTTGCAGAAGTCAGGTGAAAAAATTAAATCAAAGAATCAAACACTTAAAAACAATAAATAAGTTATTATGTAAACTATAAAAAAAATCATAATAGTTTAACAGCTCCTATACAAGAATTTAATCTCCCATTTTATATTAAGTGTTTTTTTAACTATATGCTGAGTGAATTTATGCCCCAGAATTTTCAGTACAGTGTCACAGGCACAAGCATTTCTCCAAAGCAGGACAAGAGAAAAAGAGGAGTCATGTTTCTTCATTTATCAACATTGACACAAGCACTGTTTTTGAGCAAATGCACACAAGTAGGTTTACAAATATATGCTTCAGTCTTGCACTTATATTTCAAATGTTTGTTTCCCAAATTCATAAAGGGTCAAAAAGATTCTTTTCACAACTCTTAACATTTTTCGAACAGAAATTATATAGCAAGTATGTCCACTTGGTATTAGTGATTAATGTAGGCTTCACTCGATTATTTGCAAATACAGAGACTTAATGTGCTTGAAATGAAAGCAGCTTTGAACAAAAAGAATGTAGGTGATTCTAAACCTCCAAAATTAGAAGAAAACTACAGAATAAAGTTTTAAAATCCTTTAGAAAAATACTAACCTGTTTTCTGAACTAGATGTAGAAGTACTAGATGATGACAATGTATGAGAATTTGACATGCGTGAGACAAACTTCTGGATGGTGTTACGAGATGGAGCTTTGATCCTCGAGCTACGCCTACTGTGATATTTCTGGAACAAACTCTCAACCTAACATCAGAAAAAGATAGCAACAGTCGCATTTATGCTATGAAGACCTTGTAATTAAAAGTGATATTACTGAACCTTAACTACTGCTAAAAAAAAAGATCTATTCACCTTCATCATAATGCATTAGCAGTAGCAGCAGCAGGTGTTTCATAATTCTTACTACTAAACAGATCACAAGGAACACTTTACAACAAAAACTTATTTGCTTATTAAAAATAAATATCAGCTTTAAGTATACACATTACTTCTGAAGGCCCTTGTTCTGTTTCCCTTTCAGTTAATCAGCGAGACAGATAAATTTGAGTAGAAGAGCTGAGATCCGAATTACAACCTAAACTACAGCTCTCTACTATTCTTTTAGTAGTTTTAGTTGCAGCGATTTTTTCTTCTATTTGCAGAGTTCTTGAGACTGGATTAAGGATATATTATGAGCATGTATTCTCATTGCTTTGAAAAGCAACAGATTACAGTATTTTTAAGATAATGTTTTAAAACCTTTTAACTGGAGTGTATCTTAGATCTGTCACTAGATCTATTAGAAATTGATTACCTCAAAGTTCTTCAGTGTCTTTCTCCAGAGCATTGGGTCTGAGGGTTCAAGCTGGAACACCCGTAGCATGACAAACAGCAGATGAATACAAAACGTCCCACGGCCACAGCTACAAGTCTGCAAATAAAAAGGCTCTACTGAATTGAGAATTACATAAATAATTCTTCCATATTTAAGTGCATCATAGAGCATACACTACTTGTCCCTTCCTCCCCTCCCCAAAAAAGCAGTTTATGGAAAATATTTCATAAAGACATAAAGTAGGCAATTATTAGACCAGTTTTCAACTGATTTTCCCCCCAGTTTTACAATTTTTTTAAAGCCAACTGAAGCTATTGCTACACTCCATACTAGGAGGAATTTATGCACACAGTCATTATATTTCTACAACATATCAGCAATCAAACTTCAATGAGATGCTTCTGTTTAGTCAAAAACCTAGATATTCCCCAATGCAACATCACATTAGTACTATGAAAGTCTACGAAAATTACCTCACTGTGAGTATTAATGAAATCATCACAACATTAAAGGAATTGTGTCATGTGCTTGTCATTTATATACAGCCCGTGAAATAAAAGTGTTGCAAAGTGAGAAACTAGGAAAATGAAGTGGCCAGATTTCAGCCAAAAATACTTAAGATATATAATTCAGAGCCACTTCTAGGAATGAGAAAGACAGGACAACAGTAATTACTTCCAAACTACTTCTTGATAAGGAGAAACTTTAGGCAAAACTAATATACTTGCTACATATTTAAAAAAATACAAGCTGATCATTAGATTACATGAGCACAGATTAAAACTGTTACACATTACAGAACCATTATCACAGGTTGGTGACTAACTTGATCTAATTTGATTTTGAACAAGTTTTCCAAGATTAAGTATGAATTAATAAAAGCTACAGGGAAAAAAAAATAAAAATCAAACAACATTCTGTACCTGAGGCCCAATAAACACTCTGTATTTATTATCAGGGCTATCTCCTCCAATTAAGAAAGAGTTTGGTCCTATCTGCTGCAGCAAGTACAGCCTGGCTCGCATAACTTTGTTGACACGACGATTTGTTTCCTCAGGGCTGTATGGAGAGAAGCCATCTGGAGATGGGGCTCGTCGAGGTGGTGTTATTCGTCCACTCTGAAACTACATAAGTGGTTCCATCATGAGAAGTTCCAGAACAACAGTAAATCTAATTAGCGGTTTGTTTTATGTGGTTGGTTTGTTTGTTTTGTGTCTTTGTTTTATTTTCTTCTTCCAAAAGAGTCCCCCAATACCTGAAACTACTACAAACTGCCTAGACTTTAAAAAAAGAATACTTTTTCTTCCATGCCCAGAACTCAAGAGCAGAAGAAAAATTGATATTTTTTCTGACATTATGATAGAAAAGGAATCTTATCAATTGCTTTTCTTTTCAAGTCTTCATCGGTTGCCTTACCATATTACTACTGAATTATCCAGTATAATTCAATCAGAACAAACCATGGACTTCTGACTCAGTACATCAAGTTATTATACACGGTTATAACACTAATATATTTCAAAAATGAAGAAATCCTGTGACTACAGTTTATAAAAGGGAGTATGGTCACTGAACTTAAAGGAATTTCACAGAAAAGGAAAAGGATACAACTTCCTCTCTTTCACAAAACTAAAGCAGCTCTCAGCTAAGAATTTTGTTTTGTTTCCCCATGATCAAAAATTCAGTGGTGCAAACCTTTTCTTAAAATTGTCTTCAGCTAAATTTTTCACATTTGTAGCACTGAGATGCAATAATGGCTCTGTCTAATTTCAAATCTTGTGCTCTGATTTATATCCACTTTAGGCTTGTTTTTTTGTTTGTTTGTTTTCAATCTTTTATTTTCTCTTGTAAAGAAGAAAGGAGCTGTACTGCAGTGCTGTAGCTTGTGATATTTATTCCTAGTTCACAGGAATGGCAGTACATAATTTATTTTGTAAACCTGCAGAGTAATGGGACAATAAAAGCAATTATATATTAAACTTACTGTAATTCTACTATGAAATTGTAGACAAGTCAACTAAAGCTTAACTGTGGATGAGCATTTTTATAAGAAGCAAACCTATAAGACACTACTGCTCAAATCATTATATTCTTAATTTCAATAAAGTCAGTTCCTATTGCTTAACACTATTCAAGATCTTCTCAAGTGTAATGATAGAGATTGTAATCACTTTACAATGCACATAACCAAATCTTCACTAGTATGTGTATAGACTAGTTCTGGAATAGAGGATCATAAATACCAGTAATACTTGTCTGCAGGAAACTTAATCCAGTCAACAAACCTATCCCCAACAGAACATATCCATCTGAATAACCGACATGCATAACTACAGGAAAAAAAACCCCTAAACTACTAGCTTGATTGCCATGAAGAGGTGCTATGAGAATATACATGTCTTCACAACTGAGTTTCTCCATTTTCTAGAAATAAAAATTGAAAGCAGGACTGAAACTGAAAAGAAAACACAGACCTAAGAGTAAAAGAAAAAAATTCCACATGAGAAATAAGCTCTGCATATGCCACTCAAGTGATACTCTGTCATAACACCTTCGTATCAGTATTTTGCCTTAAGCAAGGAGAATTTGTTGCCTCGATAAGCAAAAATATTGCAGAACACAGCCAAACTAAAAATCACACCACAGCTTGCAACTTACAGGCACTGGAGATACCCTTTTTCTTCTAACACCTGGTGATTCAGATTTAACTGTCCTTGAAGATGATGAAGAAGAGCTACTAGGAGAAGGACTACGTCTTCCTTTCTGCGTAGGTGAAGTAGCAGTGCTTTGTCCTTCAACTTGAGGTTCTAGAGAGATTTTGTTCGATTCCAATCCATCCCCTTTCCCAGGAATAGGTTTCACCACCTTGTAGGAATTAAACCATGTGTTAGAATTATCAGTTGATCATTTCACATTAAATCAACACAATTCATCAAACCGTTTTTTGCCACCACTATATGATTAAGCCGTTATCCAGACATCTGAAGTCTGTATAATCCTTAGCTTCTAATATTAACATCTAACAAGGGTTATCTTGTTAATCTACATGCAACACAACTGAGAACCCTTTCTCATGTCCATTTGTACCACTTACGTCAGTTGTGGCAGTACGTGACTTGATTCTCAAAGTACTTCTCCAACTGTTATTCATGGTATTTCAAAGGACAGCAGTTCCTTCATTTGGATAGTAGAGGCCATATTTTTTTTTCCTTACAGGCACTGCCTGCTATTTAGGAGCTATCACATTAGATCCATCTGTTCTACTGTTATACAGTATCAGTTGAGAAATACTAGGGTTGTTATTTCCACAGCACAACACTTGTGGCAAAGTAAAAATTGCTTTAAACCTAGAGGCAACACAGCAAAATTAAGGTGTGCAGTGCTCTATATGAACCAAACCTGAGTTTTCTGCCTGCCATACAAGTGAAACAGCTACAGCACATCTGGTATCTCAGCTGATCACTGTGCACAGCGCTGCACCACATGAATAGACATGTGCTCAAGTGGAGTGAGTTGTTCCAGTGTAGTGCTTTGTTGCATGAACACTGAAGTATGGAGTACTTCAAGAAACTTTCAGCTGCCTGCATCTCAGACCCACATAAACCCTGAGAAGAGTAGGGCCCCTGGGAATCAAATTAAAACTGGCTGCAGCGGACAAATTCAGTTGTAGTTCTACATTTCTCCATGTCTTAGAGGTTTGACTCAAAGTGAGAAGGAAGGTCCAAATAACACTCCAGATTAACAGAGCAGACCTCTCCCAGAAACTTCCAGAAGTCTCTGATTTAGGCAAAAAATGGAAGGGGCTTGCCCTCCTCAGGGTATGGGGAAGAAAAGACATCCAAGACTCAGTGCCTTTCTACCTGATGATTTAGACTGCCATCCAGAAGGTCAAAATGCTATTTTAAACTGAAGCATTTAATTCGACCAGCTGAAGCTATTCCACTATCCAGAAATGCATTTCAGTTTCAGCAGGCTACAGGGAGAAGAGGACAATTAGGAGGTTGAAGTCCAGCAGTTAGACACTGCATTTACAGCCTTGATCCAACAGCACAGGTCATTTGACTATGAAATCACGATACTTAATGTATTGAAAACCTGAACTTCTCAGAAATCTTTGTTGCTACTTTTGTAAAATATCCTGTTCACTTTTGTAATCAGATAGCAGTATAAATAAGTTTAAAAAGCAGTGCATGGTACACGGGATTCACACCAACACATCCAATTACACTTATAGGTAACTTAGGGCTATTAATAAACCAGCATTACACTGAAGAGAATTGCAACTATGCTTAATAAGTTTCACGTTCGTTCTGCCTGCAATTTCTTAAAACCACTTCCAAGCCACTTTTATAAAAGCTTTACTCAAAATGCTGATAGAATACTCTGGCAACCAAAGCTTAGAGTTGAAACTTGTGTGAAGTAGTTATTCAGCTTTGGTGGTTTTTTTGTTCGTTTTTGGTTTTTTTTTCTGGTTCTAGTAAGTTTGCTTTTTCATGTAAGCAAAAAAATTGATACATTTGTTGCGATACACAGAAAACTAACGTTTTCCACCTAAGGAGAAGTGAAGACATGAAACCCTTAAGAATCAAGGGAGTACAAGTACTAGGGTGGGTTTCTACTTAAAGAACAGGCGCTATTTCTGTTGTTGACAGTAGATGGCAGTGTTGTCACAGTAGTATTTTATACTGCACCTAATGGGCAGCACAGCTATATGCCTTTTTCTTAAAGCTTAGTGAATGCGTACACTTCAGAAAGTCAGCCAGAGCTTCCTGCTAAGCAGCTCATCTTAAAAATGGACTGTAATTAGAAGCTTGTAATAGAAAACATATATTTTTTTTATTTCTAATAGCTGTTTACAGGTATTGGCCTTCCATAGCTGCACTTACCACAGGTCCCCTCCTGCTTCTTCTTTCCAACCATTCATGCTTCCAGGCTGGCATACATGTTGCCTTAAGTTTCTCCCTGATCATACGCTCTTCTGGGCGGTCATCCATCTTCTGCAGTCCCCTGAGGGTTTCTTTATTCTCCATGTCACGACTACATCAAAGAAAAAAAAAATATAGTGAAACACAATTGATATTAAAGTATATTAATATGGCTTAAACTTTGTGCCATCCTATTCTTCTTACGATGCAGCTGCTAAAGCTTTACTTCCAACTGACCGCAGCAAGCCTTTTAAGAGTTATAACTAATTTGCAGTCTACTATTTGCAGCATACCTGTTTTGAGAGTTATTTCCTTAAAATGTGGGTACTGCTTGTAATGTTGGGCACCCAGTAAAAACGAAGGTCTTGGCAAATATTAAACAAATTCAAAAATTGCCCTATAGGTCATGTCATTCACCAAAAAGGATGGTTCATGTATTCCTTGGCAATTCAAAGCTTGCAATCTATACTTTAAAACAATTTATTAAATGAATATAAATTAATTGTGAAAATTTTTCATCTTCACAGGGTAGACAACCATGAAACTACATACATAGTAGTGTCTCTTCATATACATGAACTCTTCCTCAATAAAGAGGACTTGTAAACTAGTACACAGTAAGTATGTTTAAACTAGACACAGAAATGAAAGTAAGGCTAGTGGCCTTGAAAGTTGCTTTCTGAGTGACTGATGACTCAAAAGCTCCTCAAGTCAGTTTTAATTATAGCAAAATTCACAGCAAGTTGGTATCTGTAAAATAAAAGTGTAATCCATCTGGGCTTGTACTTTTTTGACCTAGATCAAAGTAATTGCTTGTGATTGCTGGCAAGAAGGGAAAAAAAAAAAAGTAGTTAGACACTGAAAAACAAATGTGAATAGTCTGGACGATTTCCTGATTCTGTTGAGCTATCTGCTACATCACCAAGAAAATCACATTCTTAAGTAGCAGCACATGAACTCCCAACCATTTTCTTAAAGTTAGCTGTCTTTAAGCAAGCTTCATTCATGAAGCCACTTCCCAGAATGAAATTTTATTTCAAAAATAAAATCACAACTAAAAGTGGAAGACAGGGCTATATAGTAATCTAGTTACAGTAGTTGCTTTCATGCATGCAGTCTTCCAAAACATTTAGCTATGCAGTTGAAAACTACGTTTACATACTGTATGATGACCTACAATGCATTTAACATGTATTGCAGTAAGATGATGTTTAAGTTAGAATTCCTATGTATTATTAAGGTTCATTTGTCACAAATCTCTACTTAGAAAAATTAAATGTTTTTGCTGGTCAAAAGGAGTACTCCTGTTAATTATTTTTTTCTCTCATTGTAGAGACAAAGGAAACAAAGTATTCTGAGGCAGGAAATGACACTTCCTGTTCAGTGCTGTAACGTAAAAAGCAGATGGATACTGTAAACAAAAAATCTTCCTTTAAGCGACATCTAAACCTACTATTACTAACTGATTTTAGACATTCAGAACCTTGTCTAGCTATTGAAGACTTAGAAGTGTTTATAAATAGAAAAGCAATCCACCTAAGAATGTATGTTTTCCCAGAGGTTAAGCATTAATGCTTGCTTAATTTCAGAACTAATGCAAATGACAAAAAGTGATTTTGTCCCAGCATTGAATTCCACACTATTACTTCCTAGAAACATAGACAAAACATGAATCATAAATCATGAAAAACAAAGAGAACATATCTAAAAGTTTAAAACTGAAGAAAATCTGTTGTGTACAAAGGGTCAACTTTTTTACTCTTTTTCATACTAACTCCTGCCATGGAACACCTCAATTGCATGAATACGTTGTATACAGAATGCATGAATACTTTGTATACCCAACACACTATCAGACTATCCCAGCAGCTAAAGAATGACAAAGTATTTCACTTACTCATATAATCATGATTAACTGCCCAACTGATGCAAAGAAAGTCTTTTAGACTTGAATTTATGAACAATGTAACACAACAGTGGAGGCTTCACAATCTGTGCTTGTTCTCTAAAAAGCAGAAGCTGCCATCTTCCTCTCATGTGACAGCTAAACGCATCTACTCTTGCCTGCACAAAGAACTCTTGTGCTTTTCCTCCATGCAGGTGGGAAAGACCAACCGAGTCTGAAAGCCTTTGCTTAGTAAACCAGTAATCATTTTGCAGAATTTAAGTACCGTGTGTATTTTTACAGAAGAGTTTATGAAGTGCTCAAGAAAACTGTATTTTAACTCAAGCTCGGTTAAAATATTTACTGAATATTTTTATACTGTTAGATCTGTGCAAAAAAAATATCTTTTCCTGTGAACTGTAAGACACTCTCATTTTGTGGCCCTAAACATGCAGAGTACTGGGTTTTCTTCAGTTATTATTATTTTTAATCTAAAGCAAACATCCTCATCTACTCCAGGTGAACTGAAGTTTTCCTACACGAGGCAATGGCTAGCTTGCCAGTACCCATATCACTGTACCTCAGCACAAAAGTAATAAATTCACAGAGAACTTTATCCTGCAGGGAACAGAGCGTTCTAATCTTGATGCAGCTCCTTCATGAATCAGGGTAATGATGTACTTAAGTGACTGCCAGGTGGTGCTTTATTTGAACAGCAGTGACATAACTAAGGAGCAGGCCAAAAAACAAATTTGGGAGAACATGCCAGCTTAGACCAGGGAGCCTGACATTTCGCTAGAGCTCACCTCTCTGCTTCTCCAGAAAGCAAAGATTTTGCTCTTAAATGTTTCAGCTTTTCATGAAACAAGTTTAAGAGAGATACAAGGCTTTTTTCCAAGATAAAAATCTAACTTTTAAACTTTGCCCCTCCCACACCCCTCCACAGCAGTGCTAGAGATCTTTTTAATTCTTTTTACTGGTAGTGTTAACCCAAAATACATCAGCTCCTGTACTATTGGTCAAGAAATTCCAAGGAAATGGTTATAAACTGTAATTATAAAGTAGAGTGCAGGATCAAGTGTGATGACTACAGTTTTGTAATGCCTAAGCATAGAGATCTGCACATTAATAACTGCATTATTTAATTTAGATTGTTTGTTTCATGAACCATAAAACTAAATACACTGAAACACTGTACTGCATCAAAACAGTCTACAGCAATATCTCATACAATACAAAAGTCAAAACATTGTCCTTGTTTCTGTGTCTTAATTTTGAAGACTTGTGGTCATTGAAAAGTTACACCATGAACAACTTCTCTACGGATCAATGATTCAATATTTTAAAACAAGGTATACGATACTCGTGTTAGTGAACTACTGTGAAATACATAAGCAAGATTTACCTCTAAATAGCTCAGTGAATTTAATATTAGTTCTCTGCAAGTATTCTTCTTACAAATAGCATATAATGATGTACACAAAAGCTGATTTGTAGCTCCAATTCATATTCCTGTGCTTCTCAATATTTAGAAACAGACGTCCTGTTTCTCTGCTATCTTATTGGGCAAACAGCTTTATCCACAGCTATCGCTATGCTGGACCAGATTTCAACAGCATCAAAAAACCCAGGAAAAAGAGAAGTTCTAAAACAGGTAAGAGTCAATTCATGAAGATAAGGAAAGCTCCATTTGCTGTATCCACAAACACCCAATTACAGGGAGGAAAAATGTTATTGGCTACTAAGTAATTTATTTTTTTTCCTAAACATCTTTCTGAAGCAAGTTATGAAAAGTAATTCACACACCAGCAGTCATCAAACCATGTGTGACCACAGAAAACGCACATGAACAAGATGTCATCACACGGGAGCTCTATGAAGAAAAATCAATGTATTTAATAGCAGGTTGAGAGGAGAAAAGCCTGAGGGGGTTGATGGAAAAGCACTGAATGGAAAGGAACAAATATGGGAGAAGTTATATATTCTGTTCCGTGCAAATGCTATATATAGTGACAGCCAATACTAGCAATGAACTTAAAACAGGATGTACAGAGTTCATTCTGGGGACCATAAGCACAAATTCAGAGTATGGGCTACCTGCAACCCAAGCCTCAACTAGTCTGGGGTAGTCAGTTGGCCTGGAGGCATGCTAGCCACAGGGACAAAAATTTGCTGCTCCCTGAACTGAGAAGATCAGATGTTAGTGCTTTAGGTAACTTTTTGCCACTAATAGTTCCAGCAGTGTTCATAGTTTCTCTTCGGCCATGAAGTATTTTTAATAATATCAAGATCAGTCAGAAAAAATTACTGATCAATACAGGCAAGGTATGGTCTGTCCTCCTGTCAGTCTCTTCATTCCTTCTCCTCCTGATCCATTACTGCTGGCATCCATCACCTAACCATTTGCGTCCACTCCACTGTAGCAAAAGAGCAAGTATGGCGCACACTCTATTGGAATGAAGAACTTAACAGGAAGCTTTCTCCATCTGGAGAAATAGCAGCAGCTGCTACTTATAGACAGCACTGAATCCACCACTTTATTGTGACTAATGAATACGACTTCCTAAAGCAGTTACAGAGATTTTAGCCAAATGTTATATAACTGTGAAATTAAGTTCTATTCTTCTGTTAGAGCACCTGATGAGCACAAAAGGGAAAACAATAATAATTTCATTTTTCTAGCTTCTCGAGTAGCTCATCATCATCTTCCCTCCAGAACAACGTAAGGTCTCTTCATCCAGCTAACACACTACCCACTGAAGCTCACAATCACTATATATTTGAATGGCACTCCACATCCACTGTTTGCCTTTCACTCACATAAAAATATGCCACTTTATGTCATTTAGATGAATCACTAATAAGCATTCCACATTAGAAGCACCCTTCTATTTACCTCCAATAAGCTTTTATCTTCTTCATATATTTTGAAGCATACTTACAAACTATAAATACATTTATATGTTAAAAAGATACAGAAAACCTGTAAGTGGTGCCCAGATATAATTAAAAACAGAAATGTAACATCCAGTAAGTTCCTGTGGAACCTCTGCTGCCCTGGGGAACCCAGGATGCAGTGTGAAAGTCCCTGCTGGAAAAAGACTATCAGGTGACACGCACTGCATCTTTACACCAAAGTATCTGTGGAAGATAAATCATACACTATTTCTTCTGGCATTTTTCTATAAAAGGGAAACAAGCGTGTACAACGTGTGAAAACATGAAAGAAAAGCTATTCTATTATTTTGCTCTAAAAAGAGAGTCACTGAGCCTACACCTCTACTAGCTTAGTAATAATTGTTATTTAGTCTCAGTCTGACACACCCCCTGTCTTCTCTCCCTGCAAAGTCATGTAATCAAGCATCTCTCTGGAAAACTGATAGGTCAACGGGTGCATTTGTCAATGAGAATTATTTCACTGCTAAAAATATTCACAGTCAAAACTCTAACCCCAGTGAGTGAACCATCACCTTCTGTGGAACCTCGCAAGCCCTGGTCAGAAAGGATCATCTCCTCAATGATGAAGGCTCAAATCTCCAACAAGAGATGTCTAAAGTCACAGATGTAAATTACCTGCCTGGATTTTCTAGCTCCTATGAAGGAAGTCTAATCCACCTATTTGAAACATGTACAACATTGGTTGGATCGCTTGCTCTGAAGCCACCTAGCCATTATTCAGTAGCCACTGAAAAATGAAGCCTCCTATAAACAAGCCAAGAAATACTAGCCTCTGCTTGCAACAGACCCTTGCTACAAAGCTAATGAAAAGGGCTTCACTCCTCTGCATGTTTCCTAATAAGGCTATCAGACATCTAAAACAAATATTACAAAAGCTCCTAGGGCTCTCTAATCCTTCCTGCTGTTACTTAATGTCTCATCAGTAATCAAGATGCATCAAGGTATGCTGTGGTATTTTCAAGACGTAAAATAGCAGTTACCTTACATGGTCTCTCAGACTCTTCACTTCCATACCGAAAGGTTTGCAGAGGAAGTCTCATATTTCATCTCTATAAAGCTAAAAGTTTAAGCCACTACTGAACAGAATTTGTAGAAATTACAGGAAGTAGGTAATTTATACTGACACATGAGACCAAGGCTACTACTAATTGTGCAGTTAATTATTTTCATAATTTTATCTATTTGAACTAACATGGCTGAAGAGTGATAACACAGCTTACACAAAGACTCATAAGTTCATTACTGTATGACGAACTTCAGTACAGCAACAGAGAAAACAGAATCCAGTATGCCCAGTTCAAATTACAGCAGCTGAAGAAAATGCACCAGTCCTGTCTCCATCCTGGTGCAGCATACTACTGGGCCTTATCCAAAGAACAGCAATAATGTCTGCCATTAAAAAGAAAAAGACCAGAATGAGTGCTCACTGACAGTCAACTATGTGATTAGTTCATCTGTGCTAGGTTATAGGATCACAAATGCAGGTGTTAGAAAGTGATTTCTTTTTCCCCTAGATGAGCCCACCAGAGTCCTTCTCTTATCTCTTGCTGAAGTGCAAGATCAACATTTCACTTGGTCATATGTCACCTAAGTGAACTCCCCTTTTAACAGAACCAAATTCTTCCCTTTTAAGTATGTAGTTTCATCTCTCCAACATCAAACTGAACCTTGGATTCAGGTTCTTTAAGCCTGTCACACCCCAAAACAGGTGTTAGGTGAAATGCAGCTGGCTAAGGTGTAGAAAGAGTCAAGTCAGTACAGATAGCGTCCTTGCTGATGTAAAAATCTGAAGCCATTAACAGAAAGATGGGATCAAGAGTATGACAGAACCTCAAACAGAAGTCCTAAAGCAATGTTCTCATATAATGATTATGTGGCCACGCAACAAGAACATTCATAGAACCACAGAACCATAGAATGGCCTAGGCTGGAAGGGACCTTAGAGATCATTTTAATCCAGCCTCCCTGTCGCCAGGGACACCACCTCTCGACTAGATCAGGCAACACATGGGGACTGAACGGGAACCGAACTCACGTCCTTGGCATTCTTAGTGCCACACTCAACTGACTGATTTAAGTGCCTGTCAACTTTTAAAGATGAAATTGCTTATTGCATATTGGGTGTCTGTCAGAGCACAGTAAAACTTCTGCGTGCATAATCACAGAATGTCACGAGTTGGAAGAGACCTCAAAAGATCATCTAGTTCAACCCCCCCGCCAGAGCAGGATCACCTACAGTAGGTCACACAGGAATGATAATGCATAGGATAAAGTTTCTTAGACTACTTAACTCCCTTACCCTCCACAAAGAACTTTATCAGATATTTTATTAAAGAATTATATTTTGAATCAGTGTAAGATAATATGGATAAGCAGATAAAACCATGCATACTACATTCCTCACCTCCAGTTAAAAAAGGGGAAATAAAATAGTGTACAAACAAGTAACTTGGACAGGATGACCTATGTAGAATTTCAAAAGCAACAATCTATTAAGTAATTTCTGTAAGAATTTTAAATGAGAAAGGGAATTTACACCATTCTTGCACTGCCAAAATAGAATTAGCAGCAGGTATCAAATGTTCCAAGACTGCTGCTGAAAAGAGCTTATAAACACCTTATTTCCGGCAAAGAAACATAATAGTCAAAATTAAGTCTAATGGCTGGCTAGGCAATAAATGGTATGTAAGGCAAACGTAGAACCAAAATTACTCTTTTCAAAACAAGTAAATCTTTAAATGATTTAAAGCTAAATTCAAGAATTTATAAGTGCCAAGAATCTCTGGACTTATAAAATGAGACCAGAGACTCAAAAAGACATTTAACACGTTTGCTCTTGTTCTTTTCTGAAGGATGACTGCCATATTTCCATGACAAAAATAATTATTTCTCACTAGATTTATATTTGTTTCCTAGCACACATTGCTGACAATTATAACAAATTATTGCTGTCATCCACTAGTTGTACTGAAGTAGCATTTAAAAAACATGATGCAGGATTCTAGTATGCTAATCATCACAATTTGTTTTTTTTTATTTATGTATCTTGTCTATGTCTAGTTTTGTTATTTGGTATTAATATTTTTTAAGCTTATGCTCTACTTGAATAAATATACAGATAAGAAATAGGAAGTGAGGGAAAAAAAAACCAGTCTCAGTCATACTGAGAATTAATATAATTATTTCCTTTGATACAGGAGTTATAAGCTGTACTAAATAAGCACTTGCTAAAGAGATATCTGCCTTGCTCACTGACACTCAGAACCATTCAAAATGTCCTTGTCCTGCAAAGACTCACGCATACACTGAGCTCCAAAAGCCTTTCCACATGTATTTTTGGCTCTGGCATAAAAACCAACCAACCAACCAACCAACCCCAAAACTTTCCTGTGGTGGAGAAATGAAGCAAAAAATTCCCTGCAGGCCTATTTGGAGTAACTGCTAGGTGAAGAAATACAACCCTATAGCAACGTACAAGAACCCTTCAATCGCTTAGAGCAGATCCATAGTGGACAGAGTATTTTCTGTCAGCACAACATCACAGGTAAACTGGCTCTTAGCATGAAGACCCAGACTTAGGCTCTTCAGTTCCTTTATTCTCACACATCACTGTTGCACACACCCAAAGTACTCTGTGCAAGAAGACCTTTCGATGATATCTGTCAACTAATCTATCCACAGGCCAAGCACACAGTAACTACACCCACGTTAACAATGGCAGTTACTATTACAAATGTTTATTTTTGTAAGATAACAACAAGCTAGCATGACAAAAAAAAATGTCAGGAAAAGGCATTCAAAACTTCTGCAAGCATATGGCGTAAAGTGGTTATCTTTTCAGTAACTCCTATTTTGGTTTCTTTAAAATCCACAGTATAACTGCAGGAATCTGATGAGGAGGGGAGTATTTAGTGAGGTAATAAAAAAACCCCAACAATAAAAATCACTATAATTAGCAAGCAATGAAAAAAAATCCACAACAGCCAAATAACTCTGCAATAACAAAACAAGGAAGCTTATTACTGGACAGCTAGTATATAGACTACTCCTTAACACAAATATACCATTTTCTCTTCCCATCCTCAGTGTGCTCCTGATTGAGACTTTAAGAACTTTGCTGCATTTGTAACTCACTTGTAACAACGTACTTAAGTTCTTAATTTATAGTAATGTATACTTCTTTAGAAATGCAATTCTTGCTACTAATTACAAACTGCACACTGTCACAGTAAAAAGACAGTGTGCCCACACCCCTTTGACACGGGTCTGGATAAAGGAAACCGGGTATTTTTAGTATGTGCTTAAAATTTTACATAAAAATTGCAGACAAATTCACAAAGCGGTGTGAAAGAGAGAAGTATCACTTCACAAGAGCTCCACCTTGTCACCAGTGATTTGAGGAAGGGCACAGTGTCCCACACAAACAGAACTGGATCAGAAAGGCTTTGCGTTCAAGTTTCAGTCGCCTGTGCCCAGGCTCCCAGGCATAATACATTTTCCTGCAAGCAGACACCTTGGAAAAACAGTTTCACAAACCATGGCCAGCCTGCCATAAAAAGATAAAAACAATATTGCATATATGTAGAAACATGCATGAGTCTGAAATTATATAGACACTACACATACACAAAACATTTATATAGGAAAAATAACAGTCTAACTTCACCAAGACATATCGTGCAACAGCAACTAGAAGCAGTATTAAGCATTGATACAGTATTTGAGGGAGTACGCAAGAGCATTTGGAAGAGCCATTGGAACAATCTTAATTGATGAAAAAGCATAACAAATCTATTTTTATCTAGTGGGATGTATGTGGTCCTACTAAGCCCAGGTTCATGAAAGACCAGTGGGATCTGACAAAGTACAAAGTCTTAGTTTGAAGAAATGCTTGTAGTGGATAAAAAGCTGCCTTCACTGCCTTCAGTTAAGACATGGACTTCCACTCTTACACTGCTAATCTCCAGCAGGACTTGTAGGCCATCAACCACTCTGTCATCTCTCTGCTTACTAAAACCACTGCTCACTACGTAGAGCTCTACACGCCAGCGTCCTGCATCCCACTTCGGCAATACTCCAGAGTTCCCTGGACCAATGACTTCAGTAATCATTACAGAGAAAGCTGTAAGTGAAAAATAAAGAAAAAAGCACTTCCTGCAAAAAGTCATCAGATAACATCACATAAATGCTATGAGGAAGCTGTTGACAGTGCCTTCACTTTTTTCTTTCTTTAGTCTACCAAAAAAATGCTTTTGCTGCTTCTCATTTCTTGCATTTATTTTTGAAATTAAATAGCAAATTTTGATTCAAGCAAAGATTTCGGTGCTTGCCAGCTACAAGAAGTCTTTCCCTTCACTCAAGATTATGTAAAGTGGTTGTTTTGTAAATATTTGTAAAATATCATCACTGCACTGGAAACAATTCTGTATCTAAGGAAGAAGGGAAAGATTAAAAGACCTGAATAACAGGACAATAAACCACACTGCAGAAGAACCCCAAGCCCACACTGATATTCACCCATCCCTCACTATTGCATTATTCACACATTCTGGTATATGTTTTTACATGGCAGTTGGAACAAATCTGTCTCTAACCTCATGTGGGAATTTGAGGCCACAAAACACATTGAGAAAAGCAGCAGTATTTGAAAATAAGTAATGAAATTTAAATCATGTTCTGCTATGTTTAGCAGAATGATGAACAATTTCTTACTGCTGTTAAGAACCTCTTCGAAGAGAATAGAGGAAAGCTGAAGAGGAATAGAGGAAAGTTTTCCAGAACTGGAGAATTAATCTTTCAATGTGCTTTCCAAACAGCAGCACAACCAAATAAGACAGTAATTCCAGTTCGTAACTCCATTGCGAGATCTCCTTCCCAACTGTGTGGGTTTTGGATGAGAAGCAGTTACAATAGTAACTCAAACTTTCATATACTACTATTAAACAAAATCAGAGTGGCTAAATTAACCAATGCCATCCTTTTATTGATCCAAAAGAATCAGGGAAGGAAGAGAAAAAGGTTGTGAAAACTATGAAATTTGGAAATGGATATAAGCACAGGCAATCACAGTACAGAAGTTTTATGGACATACAAGGGAGTTAAAAAAAACTGTAAAAAGTCAAACAATTGAAACTATCAAAAACATCAACAGCAGCACTCATGTAGTTTTCTTTATTGTCATTGATAGGCATCACATTAAAGTGACTTCTAAGAAAGCTTGTTCATTTATTCTAACCCACAGGCACAAAAAAGAAACTACCATTGCCTTAGAAGAGGAAGTATTCTCAGATTGCTGAAGCTACAAAATAAGTTGATTACAACAACAATAAAATTACTTGTGTATTGAGAAAACTGTATTCAACAGCATTGCTTATAAGATAAGCATCAAAGGTATTTTTAGTGGCCTGCATGCCAAGTGCATCTGTAAGAGCACAGGAACATAGAGATACATGTATACTTCAGGCAGAGAAGGCATGTTTTTGATGAAAGAGAGTTCTCATACACACATTCCCTAAAAAGGGAATTTAAATGGAATTACAATGATGCACTTAAAATTAGAGTTTTGCTTTATTTAGAACAAATAAATATTCTTAATATTTAATACTAGCAATTAACAGAGAGGAAATACAGTATTTAGTACAAGTGTACAATGTCAGATCCTTCTCTTAGGTATCTGCTATTGAATCTGCCCATTTCAACTTCTTACATCATCAGAAACTGGCCATCAGCATTCAAGGAGATAGGTTCTGATTTCCTGTATGTTTTTGACCAGTTCAGGTATCAGTTACCATTTAAGACAAACAACACCAATTTTTCTTCAATTACAGATGACCTACAGCTACCCAGATCATCTTTCAGATAGCTGACAGAACAAACCTTTGGGCCCACTCAAGGTTTTCAATCAAGATGGCCAAAGCAGAACTGCAAGAAAGACCCCAAGCCATGAATCAGCAACCAAGGAAAACATGGTTAAAAAATGTCACACAGCTCATCCATGCTGAAAGACACTAGAAGGTATAGATGGGAGGTTATTAACCATTTGTGCAGGGCCCTCAAGCATTGCTTCAGTAGAGACAGTAGCAGTCAGTGAAGCCCATGGCTTCCGAGAAAAATACATTAACATGCAAATGTACTTTCAGATTTTTAAATCACTCTCCCACATAACCTAGAAGACAAAGATCTTGTTTGTTCTGCAACATTATACACTAGGCTTTTGTGGACTACTTGTGTAAGCTCATAAATGCAGTCCTCAAACATGCATCTTCTGTCCACAATTACGTTCACCCTCTACAAATCAAGTCTGAAATTTAATGGAGCTGTTCTCCGGAATTCTGACACTATCAGTAACTTACATTCAGAGATCTCTAATAATGGTAAGGCCTTTTCATGAATATTTACAACACAAAGAAGAATGTTTGGAAGCTCTCACATGAAGTTCACCATGCCTAAAGTACTAATGTAGAGAAATAGCAAGGTTTGCTTGTTTCATCCCTGCCTCCTTGAAGAACTAATTTTAAAACTGATATAAAACATGTGGTCAGGCTATCATTAAGCATTAATGCTTACCTTAGCTTTACAGTGAAGTGAAAGCAATGTACTGCTTCCCTGAGATCAGAAAAAACAGAATATACTAATGCTGTCATTACAGTAATTTTACTAACAAAAACTAGTTAAACATAATAAGCTTTATCCAATATGTCAAAATTAAAAAAAAACAACCACACTACATGTTTTGATAGGTTGAGCAATCACTTAGTTAAATATACATGCAAGGAAGCTCCACAGTTTTCTCATGATACATTCTGAGAAAGTTGTGTAAAAAATTTAAAAAAGCAACCCTCCTATCATCAATCTAAAAAATGGCATTTCACTATCACACATGAGAAGCAAGGTCGTAATGATACTCAAATTACAGGGAATTACGTTCTCTTTAGAAGGCTTTCTTACTAAGCCCAAATCTAAGCATGGTTTTCATACACTTTAGCTTGCAGACTTTATTTTTCATTTTAAAATTATACCTCTGCATCAAAAATCCCTGCTTTTCTTATTCTTAAGGAATATATATGAAATATAACTAAGCTATAAATCCTAGAGAAAAGTGTAGGCCCCTGTTTCAGGTGTGCCTGCTCTAGAACATAAAAAAGAAAAATATCAGCATATACTTTTTTCTAAAGGTGTCTTCCATCACTAAGCAGATTTGGAGACTAACAGTATAACTTACATCTGCATTTCTTTCATTTATGTTCGGCCCTTGAAATCTTCAGCACAGAAGTTCATTGCCAAGAGCATACTCAACTAAAACCACATCCTTGTCCCAACTCTTATTTTCCTACATTTCTCAGCATGTCTCCCTAAAAAGAGCACACCCAAGAGCTACCATCCTGAAGCCATTTGACATACGGGAAAGCCAGATTACAAATAATTTGCTTATATTCCTCTGCTTCCTAGTTGCCACTACCACTATCACCACCTGATTAACAAGAAAAATCATAATTAGAAAATATGACCCAGGCAGTAGTGGAACTGAAAACATTTCCACATTTATTTAAGACAGCTCAAGAGAAACTTCAGTCCTGAACAGCAGAGATATTCAAATTATCCCTGCATGCTTTTGTTTTTGTAAAGTGAAGACATATCAGAGTTTTGATATTCAGTTTTGCATATGTTAGCACTTTCCTTGTTTATTGGTTGGGGGTTTTTTTTAAGAAAGGTCTTGCAGGGCAAATTAAAGCCGTAAGTGAAAAGCATGCAAATTGCCAGTCAGTCTCTGCTATGAGTGTCTCTTACAAGGGATCATAAAATTAATGTACTTAATCTTAAATTTTGTTGCCATCAATACATTAAACATTTTAAAAATCCACACATTAATCAGAGAGCCTTCTACCCAAAGCCCCGTGTATAGGACAGTATTTCTGTAGCTCTGACAAGTTCCAAAAGCAAGACAGAACTTTGGATGCTGTTGCAAGCATATCACACGCATCCCACCCTACAAGGAAACTTTAACACAAACACTGTTTTAATACACAGATATGCTTTACTCATAACCTGTATCTGCCCACATATTAAGCTTTAATGCTCTCCCCAACAACGATGGATTTCAGGTAGTTTCAATACAATTAATTTACAATCAACACTGTAGTGAAAAAAGGTAGAAAAATGTGCTCTTGCTCACAGCCACACTAACCTGCTCTAGAGGGATACAACAAAACTGCAGCCCGTGTCTCCTAGAGCAGCTGGATTTTTCATCTACCACGCTTGGCGCAAACCGCATAACACAAAATTCAGTGTTAGGTGGAACACAAATACGTGCAGTTAGACTATGACTCCACGCTCCTGTAAAACACCATCCTTAAATTTAGTTCAAGTCTTACTGAGAAAACGCAGTTACAGCAGCTAGAGCAGTGAGTGACAGGCGTTTAGACTCACACAGACCACTATGCTCCCCTTTTCAGGGAAGAGTCACAGTTAGAGATGACACACTGTTGGCACAGAGCTAGCCATTACAGGAAAGCAGCAGATAAACTGAAGGTTCAATTCAACAGAACTTATAGGCAACTGTAGATCCTGTGCAGTCCGTCATTCCACAGGATGTCCCTGCAAGAGCACTTTATACAACCAAAACAGAAGTCCACCTAGCCCAGTATCCTATGTCAAATAGCAACCATGCATGCATGCTGTGGTAAAACTAGAGGACCAAACCCTGAGAAGCTCCATCCCCTAGACTGTTCCCAACATTCACCAGCAATGTGTGGCTTCAGGGAGAAGTCAGAGGAGGATACTGCCATATGAATTTGCCCCACTGGTTTTGGGTCTGCTGCAAGCTTTCATCTGCTGGTGCATATGTAAACTGTACTCTAGAAACCAAAGGCATGGCACGTGAAATGACCCGAGAGAAGTTGAGCTGACCTTAAGAAAAAAGAAAAAGTTGTATTTATGCAGTACACCACAATACTAAAAAAAACCCCAAAACTTTCCTGGCAGCTGTAATACAGAAAGGTACGTTAGATACATGTTAGAGATAAATGCACATTGATTATTCCAATTTATATGCTAGTGAACTCTCCCTTTCCTTTTAAAATTCTGAGGCAAGTTAAAAAAAGTTGTAATTAAGTTTACTCCTGTAGATAATTCAGAAGGACTAGAGTACTTGGATAGCCTCCCAAGCACTGAGAAAATTAATTGGTCCACGAGGTACTGCCTTTGCTTTCAGTATTTTTGCTACAGATCGGTTTAAGATAAAGACTTTGACTTCTCTAGGTAAGACATTACATATCCTTGATTATGTGTCAGCATTAATATCATAGAATCATAGTATGGCCTAGGTTGGAAGGGACCTTAGAGATAATACACAAAAATGATCAAGAAATCTCATTGTAAGAAAATCTTTCACCAGAAATATCATTATATACAACTGCATTTAAACTACAAAAACCAAATAATTTGCCCACTGTGGAGAAATACTGACTCCAACACATACTACCATGAGTTACACAGATGCATTTCCTAGCAATACATGTGACCTTAGCTTTCCTTAGAACTTCATTCAAAGAACTTCATTACAAAGAGAGTTGAGGAGGCAGAGAAATAAAACGTCATGTTAGGACACCTGATATTTCATGTATTCAGTAAGTCCTTCAAATCAAACTGGAAGACAGAAAATCATAGATGATCTATCTGGCCTTTGGGGGAAGGAAGGACAGAAGGAGAAGCTGTGCAGCTATGGTTTATGATAAAACTCTAAAAGAAGCTGTCCATGAAGGAAGTCATTCAAGAAATAGACCTGTCAGTGTTATTGCATACATAGAGCCCAGAAGAGGAGAGCAAGGCTAGCAAGATCTATTTCACAAAGACTCTCCCTGAAAGACAGATACTAGCAATGGATTCTTGGAAAATAAGTCAAATTGCACCATGGCTTGTTAAAAAATGGCTTGTGAGCCATACCTAAACAAAGCAGGGGATTATCCGTTACTACCAACTATGTATTTTTTTAAAAGTGTTCAGTTAAATCAGTTTCCTCACAAACAGTGAAGCTAAAGCAGAAACACTGTGTATTTGTATCCTGGGACATGTTCTTAGGGATCTCAGCAGTTCTTCCTGCTCTTGGCATTGAAGCTTCTGACAAAGTGCAAGAAGTTGTCAGTTTCCTGCTTTGCAAAACTATCAGAATGACTGTCACCTCTTTAACGTTTAACAGGCAGACAGGAACACATTACTGTACCTAGATGTTGATAGTGTTTCATTAGCACACTGAAAATGGTGCCTTGGCTACTAAGGAAAGCTGGCAGCAGAAAGATAAACAAAAGCAAAAAAATAACCTCAAATTCCCAAATGCATCAACCACACAAAGGCAATCTCTTTGCAAGGCCTTGACAAGACCATACATTAGTCAAGAAAAATGCATACTCATGCTTTCTCCGAAAAAAGACAGAAATTCCAATACCATTCAAGTTGTATTTCAACCATTAAAGTTGTACTTGCCAGACAGCATGAAGACAGAGACATTTATTAATGGAAGTTACAGAAGGCTTCATAAGGACTCCTTCCCTTGCAGAAGCGAGGAACAAAAAAACATTTTTCAGAAATCGGTTGCATACTTTCAGTTTCTCTTATCTGGCTATGAAAAAAATGCTTCTCCTTCCTGCTGTAGCATGTAAAAAATCTCTGCAAAACCCACTTCACAAGAGGCAGAAATACGGAAAACACGTTATTTTCAAGTGCTGTTCTAATATTCGAACTCATGAGATCATTTCAAAAAAACCCTCAAAAATCATTGGACAATGTGGAAATACAGCTGTTTCAACAATTGTAAAAAAGGGAAATGTGTGTGACAGTCTTGCCTGACTTCTGCACTGAATTATGAATAGCAAAGCACAGAGTTGACCCAATTTAAAGTATAAAATGGTTAAATAAACTTAATAGATATGATCAGCACAGAACTGAATTTTACTACTATACGATCCGTCACAATTCAGCTTCTTCTTAGCTTGTTCAACTAATAAATAATTTACTGCAACAGAGCTGTTAAGAACACAACAGGAAGTGTTTCACTAGTGCTTTGTTTCCTTGCACTCACTGGGACCCTTCCTGGCAGTAACTACTTGGCTGCTTTGCGTCAAGTCCACAGCAAACTCACCACCCAGTAAAGGTTCAGCTGCATGAAGTAGGCTAGAAAACATGTCAGGTACTTGTCATCTGCGATTTATTTCAGAAGACTTCTACAGAAGCATTTTTAAAAGTTCATCTGGGAACAACAAACTCCTTATCTGTATTTTTTGTTGTTCTTGTTAGAGAGAGCAGTTTTACAATTCACAAAATGCAAACATTTCTCTTACAAAATTATTCACATTACAGTAAAAGAAATCTTGTGATTCACACATAATGCATCCAGTTGGAAGTGGTGCAGTAAAGAAAACATTAACTAATTTGTAAAATGCTACTAGGCAAGTAACAGCTGGCTGCTCCATTTGTAACTTACCGGCTCCAGTTTTACTGTGCATTACCATATCCATAGAATATGGATGTGTCTTATCCATAGGGCAGCACAGCATACACTCTCCTTAGTTCAGGACCCAACAAGCGAAGAGAGGTGTATGTAAACAGCATTAATTTAAAAGCGATATTCTTACTGAGAAGAAAGCAGAGCATGAAATCTAGCCCATGCATGAAAGCATTGCCAAGAAAAATTATGATTAATACGTGAAGCAAGTTAGTTACCCGCAGTTTTTATTTTACTAAATCAAAACATTTGAAGGGCGGTAGAATTCAAATGGATGAGAACAGCACACAAAATCATCCAATTCAACACAATGCACAAGTGCCACTGGTGTCTGGGATTGGGGAGTGGAACAGTTATCCTTATCTGAATCTTTTTCTAATTACATATATTCACCAGCTTTTCCAATTGCAAGCAAACAGGACAATATTTTACTGCATACCACTTCAGTGCTTCACAAATTGATTTGATCACCAAAGGCAAAGCTTCTAGTGCAAAAGATACTCTTAACTTGCCATCACATCAAAAGACATTAGAGCCACACTGGTATTAATGGCAGCCCCAGAAATCAATCAAGCAATACTATCTAAGCAAGCAATTAAACACTTGACACTAAATCTGGATGGAAAAAAAGAAATAATCAAAGTCTCGAAAAAAATGTCAGAGGAAGTTAGAATAAAACATCCCCTCGCATCAAGAAAACCCCAAGCAACTAAACAATCCCAAAACAACCTATATATTTTCCTTTGTACTTTCTTCAGTATATTCAAGTATCTCACAAGGGTCACTTGTGCCAGAGATACGTGCCCAAGTTTACTGATAAACTAAATGAACTAAATAGAAACAGGAGACTGAAGCACTTTTTCCTAGAAGTGCTGAAAAATAGACATGACAACGACCCTATGACACTGTTTAAACATTTTTCTTAAATAATTCTTGATACAGGCAATTATGCCATACAACCATAATTATTACACTATTTCTCATTCTCACAAGCTGGAACTGTACTACTTGGCAACACTTGTGAAATCAACCCATACAGCAGGCCTGAAAGACATCCTTACTTCTGCAAGGTCCAAAATTTTCTATACATATTGACTATGTTGCTGTCTGGGAACAAAAGAGATCTGCTTCAATTTTTTCTCTCCTTTCACTTGTAATAAAGCATTTCAAAGACTTTAAAAAAAAAAAAAAGAGAAGAGCAAATACTAGATTCAATCTGTAGAATAATTCTTAATTTTAACTTCCATATTTGTTTACCATTTTTATTTTTAAACCATTACTCTCTAAAGTGACTTCCAAATTTCTCACTTCATAGCAAATCCTGCGTGGTTTTTTTATGCCAACGTATCTATGACACCTTTCTAACTCATATGAAATTCAGTTTAAGTAGTTATCTGACAGAGAATTTCACACCAGTCTGCAGATTAAGATTTGTGCAATGAAACTAAACTGTATAATTCTACAATGTCTCTGATTTTAAAACCTTAAGAACATATCCCAGGAAATAATAAAGCCAAGTGCTTTACAGGAACTTCTTGGTAGTATACAGTATTGAAAAACAATTCCTAAATTTAAAGGGTTTTTAAAATAATAGCATTAGATCTAGACATGGATGTAATCAAGGAAGAATATGTACTGTATTTTCTCATCTTATGTTTGAAAGCCATCTATATAATTTTGCATGTACAAAACCAGACTTTTTTAGGAATTAGCATTCCTCGGATGTCTGTTTTCAGGATAAAAAAAGCATACGTAGAACAGTGACAAACCCAGAAGAACAGGTCATAGATGAAAATGCTGAACCAGCTCCAAAGATTCAGTAAAGCCAAGATCCGTCTGTTTTCCTCTCATCATCCTACTGTCAGTGACAAATCCCTACCAAAACAGACTACAAGTTTTGAGGCTGGCTGAAAAATTACTTTCTCTTACAAAAGGTCCAAAAGCTTGATTGCTTGCAAGTGTTATCATTTTGGGACCAATATGGAAGAGAGTTACTCAGGCACTTCACAGCACTGAATTCACCAATTAAGATATCCTTTCAGTGCTCCAGTTTTAAGAGAACTTTCTGCTTTCCTGCAGCGAGTTTTGACTTCAATTTACTACCAGTTTCTCATGAAGAATCTCAGCAGATCTGAACACCATGATGTCTTAAAATAAGAAAGGCACTAAATGAATCTATGTTTTCAAGTGTGTCTTAATCTGCTTTCTGGAGCTTTTTCAGATCATTTTATTTCATTGATCTAAGGGAAGGTTAAACTAACGTTGACTGAATCTTGTATTTCTGTTCAAAATGATTTTATAATTTCTTCATACAACGACAAATTCTGGACCACTAAAATTACAACCTTAAAAAATCTCATTGGTTTTCAAATCGCTGGAAAAACCCCAGCTCGTCTCTCTTCAGAACACTGAACAAAAAGCACCTTAAGCAAGTTATGTATTTTGAGAAAAGTAAAATTTTTGCATTATTCTTGGAAGACTCTTAACCACTTCCTACTTCAAATTAAAAATGCAAATAGTGTGAAATACAGTGCACTCAATCCTAAAAAAGTCAGGACAAGTCAAATCACTTTGAGCTAACCAGCTGATAAATATACTCTTCTGTTAATCTTTTCTCGCTGCCAACTTCAGAAAAGCCAGGCATTACATTTCTGAAAAGGGTGAAAGACTACCAGTGACTGGTGTTCTGGAGGACTGTTTCCCTCCCTGCCTTCACCAATTCATATGGAAATATCCATAGGAGAAACATGGTTTTCTAAAAAGAACATCAAGCCTCCCAAATCTATTACCAAATTTAGACTTCACATTTATACTCTATATTTCAGCTGTATTTAAAATCCAACGTTCACTTTCTGCATAAGCAAAAAACCAAGATGAATGCATCTCCAGAAACATATAAATCAAATAACAAGAGAAATTCAGAATCATTAATTGAAATCTAACAGAAATTTGAGTAACTCGAGTGCTGTTTTTCTCTATGAACATTCAGATTTGAAGTATATCAATCTAAAAAGCAGCAACAGAAGACAAGAACATGTTTTAAAGCTCCAATATAAAAAAACCAACCTCAAAACAATAAGGGATACGACAGATACTTCAAAAAAGAAAAAAGGCTATCACAGGGAAAATGAGACTGCAATGAATCACAGAATCACAGAATGTCAGGGGTTGGAAGGGACCTCTGGAGATCATCAAGTTCAACCCCCCTGCCAGAGCCGGAGCACAGAATCTAGGGCAGGTCACACAGAAACACGTCCAGACAGGTACTGAAAGTCTCCCGAGAAGGAGCCTCCACAGCCTCTCTGGGCAGCCTGTGCCAGGGCTCTGTCACCCGCACAGGGAAAAAGTTCTCCCTCATATTGAGGTAGAACTTCCTGCACTCTAGCTTGAATCCACTGCCCTTTGTCCTATCACAGGGCACAAGGGAAAAGAGGTACCTTCCTTCTTGATGCCCAGCCCTCATATATTTATACACATTAATTAGATCCACTCTCAGTCTTCTTTCCAGACTGAAAAGCCCCAGGTTTCTCAACCTTTCCTCATAAGGCAGGTGTTCTATTCCCTTAATCATCCTCGTCCCTTGGACTCTCCAGTAGGTCCCTGTCTCTCTTGAATTGGGGAGCCCAAAACTGGACACAGGATTCCAGGGATGGTCTCCCCAGGGCAGAGCAGAGGGGCAGGAGAACCTCCCCAGCCCTGCTGGACACACTTTTCTTAATGCTCCCCAGGATGCCATTGGCCCTCTTGGCCACAAGGGCACATTGCTGTCCCAGGGATAACTTGCTGTCCACCAGGAATCCAAGGTCCTTCTCCACAGAGTTGCTCTCTAGCAGATCACCTCCTAATCTGTACTGGTACATTTTATTATTCCTTTCCAAGTGAAGGACTCTGCACTTATTCTTGTTGAACCTCATTAGGTTCCTCTTTGCCCAGCTCTCCACTCTGTCCAAATCTTGCTGAGTGGCCACACAGCCTTCAGGTGTATCAGCCAAGCCTCCCAGTTTCACACCATTAGCAAACATGCTGACCATTGATAAATATGTTGATGGTCATTGATAAATATGTTGAACATGACTGGACCCAGCACTGATTCCTGGGGGACTCCATGAGTTACAGGTCTCTGGCTGGACTCAGCATCATTGATCACCACTCTTTGGGCTCTATTGTGTAGCCAGTTCTTAATCCATCTCACTGTCTGTTCTTCTATCCCACACTTCCTGAGCTTGCTCATGAGGATGTCACGACTGAGTATAGATATCAAAAAAATGAAGTTACCAGTTAGAACTAGTATGGTTTGTGATGCTATTCAAGTACCATCATGCACATAAGGCACAGCTGAGACTCAACTCACCTAATCCTTATTTTATGTTTGGATTTGATGAAGCACAACTCATTTCACTTTGAACTAGCTTCTGTAATTCTCTGTACATAAAATTGGGTCAAACTATTATCACGTTGTAAAAATCTAAACCCACATAGCTCAAAAGACTGGCTAATTTTGTGGGGTTTTTTTTTTGTCCTTCTCAAACAACATATTAGTTATTCACTCTTTGTAATAGACTTATTAGACCATTCTGCAATTTCTAAAAACGGACTTCATTTGGTTGCAAGCAGCCATAAGTGTCTTACTGAAAATTAAGTGAAATGAAAATTAGGAGCTAATTATCTTTAAGAACATTCTTATTTGGAAAGATCAAATTGTCAAATCTGCCTTATAAAGCTTTCCCCCAAACTGGTGTTTTTTGCAGGAAGTGATAAGTGAAATATCACTAAAGTTGCACATTGTCCACACTTCCACAATCTATTTGAGGATTTTAAAATCAGAATATATACAAAAATCCATAGTAATCTAATGTAGAGTAGGGGCTTTTGGTTTGTTGATTGTGGAGTTTTTTTTGTTTGTTGGGAGTTTTTTGTGGGTTTTGGTGTTTGTTTTTTTTTTTTTAAGAAACACACTTAAACATAATAAGCACAAAGCACAAAACTAGTACTGTGACTTGAAGCTGTAATACCTACTCCAGCAATGAAATGTAATGAAATAGTCATAAAAGTGTGGTAAATAAGAGTGCAAGGTTTCATTGAACCTCTTAAGAAAGGGGAAATTACGTCTTTTTTAAGGAAATATTTCTTCCAAAGGAAATCAGTAACAAGAACGGCATCTAAAGTAATTCCCTGAGGTGCTACCAAGAAAACTACTCATTAGCTGCACTTCACCAAATGAAATAAAGCAGTAACAAATTAAACAGGTGATTGCCAAGAAGTCTGACCAGTGCAGCAGCAGTACTAGTTCATAGTTCTGTTTGTGACCACTCTACCCTGTTATTATTCATCTGAATGGACTTTCAACCTTAGTTAAAAACAACTTGTATTAACACAAGACAGTAAGAAATCTATCCCAGAATAATCTTACTTCATAGAATGGTTTGGATTGCAAGGGACCTTAAAGATCATCTGGTTCCAAGCCCCCTGCCATGGGCAGGGACACCTTCCACTAGAGCAGGTTGCTCAAAGCCCCGTCCAACCTGGCCTTAAACCCCTCCAGGGAGGGGGCATCCACAGCTTCTCTGAGCAACCTGTTCAGTGCCTTGCCACCCTCAAAATTTCATTTTGGCTATTTTTTCGCACAACATTTTGCCTTGAAAGAATGAAAATAATTGGAGAAAAAAATCCACACCTCTTACCACTCTGGAAGCTGCTTCAATTTAATGGCTTTCCCATATATGAAGAGATTACAAAAGAAATCTTGTGTCACATCAGTGAATGATCAGATAGCTTACAAGTTTAACTACCATTACTGAAACACATTTGCAATATGCTGATTTTAAGGTCAATGAAAAGCTGACAATTCTGAAAGACCTTTACAAGACAAATATCTAAGAAAAGACGATGTAAAAAGCACTTGCTTAAACACTCAGCTAAGTCCCTTCTTAAATTTTAATAAAAAATTGAAAGACTAAGCAAGTGTTTGTGTTCACTACAGATGTCAGACTCACTTCTTACCATGAGGACTTGTATCACTGTGGCAGCCTCTCAACAACAGGATAGGAAACGAGAAAGCAGTCTCACTTCTTTAAATAGGTGTCTAAGTGCTTTTCAAGTCACAATGAAACTACATCAGTCACACAAAAGACCAGAAACAATAACTAGTTTCCGGCAACACTTGTGGAACTATAGTTGGGGAAAAGTCTGTGTGCGACACAAGTCATGTCCTTGTGTCTTATTAATGGACTGTTTATGGAAATTCTTTTCTCAACAAGTTAATCTTATACTAGGTATTAGAAGTGACCTGGCTGTGAACTGGAAACTGAAGACTGATGTCAGGCATTGAATTAATTGCTACACAAAACTTACAATCTGTGACTAGGGTGATGGAGCCCCAAGTCCATGGAAATGTCAGAAGTTAGACATGTCTCTGACATGGAGTTGGAACAAGGCTGTCTTCAGCCCAGACTGCACAGGACCGTTGAGGAACACAGTTACACAATCCTATCCTGGAAAACTAAACATATTCGCACAGTCAGCCTCAGTCATATTTCTAACGACGACTACTAAATGAACGTTCACATGGACTCTAACTGTATTTCTGTGAATGCTGCAGACAGGGAAGGTCAACACTTTCAAAAGACAGCCTTCTCATCTACTTGCTTAATATATCTGGATAAAGCATCAGCCAGCCAGCCACACATAAAGTCAGAAGCAAGCTGCTGTACAAATGTGGAATATCACAATCCGATTCTTATACCCTGACTGCCTATTTGCAGCTTCTGAAGGATTAATGTAGTTAAACTGAAAAAGAGTTAAACTTTTTAAATCCTGTAATAATAGATTATTTTAATGACTGCAAATACATACACAGTAACCCAACAAATCCTTATCAAAAGCCACCATGGTAAGAATTAGCTACACTAACCACTTCCCTTGTGAAAGCCAGCTTTATCCCCTCCCAGTTATAAAAACATGTCGTTTATTTGAACATGGAAAGGGAGTAACAGTGCTAGACCCATATTGTCTCATTTCCCATTTCCTCTAAGGTATCAAAACGCAGGCTATGTCACAATAAGCTCAAAAAAGCAGTGCAGCAGACACTGGGCCTTTGGGAAAGAAAGTGAGTATTGGTTCTCTAAAGTGAACTTAGAGGAGAAAAAAGAGCAAGTTTTACACAGTAGTTTTTATTTTTCGAAAGCAATGGTGGAGAAATCTTAGATAAGATTGGACAGACTGACTGTTATGATCAAATGCCAAAATCTTGCTCAATTATAACTACAATGAAAACTGACTGCATTTATGTTTATGCACTAATTATTTGTGGTTTCAACCAAAAAAAAAAAGTTTTAGAAACTTCTTTATGGCAAAATCCATAGACCTGCTTTGTGTTGCCACCGAATGATAAATTTATCATGTCTGGTGCACAAGAAATGCTCTGAAATATGGAAGCAACAGTTTCTCCTCTCACAGAGATTAACTGAAAACACTTAGAATTTAAAAAAAAGCAGCCTGCCCTTCCTAAGGTACCAACTCCCATAATACAAGCTGTGTTCTCCCCACACAGGGAAGACAAAGCACAGCTGGTCCCAACTAGCATAACCAGTAGAGCTCTCTTGCACAGATGAAAACATTTCACAGATCTGAAAAATGCTGTAATTGCATAAGAGTCCCTCATCTGGTTTTGGCTTTGTTCCAACCCAGTTTACCTACTTACTAGCTGCACAGATAAGGGAGATGTGTAAGATGTGTAGCCCTTTGGGCTCCATGACCAGTGAAACTTCACGTACATTTTGTACCAACAGTAACCAGACATGATAAATTTTTTTTTCCCTTAGAAATGTTAATTGGAACAGCTGAACTATTTCCCAGTAAGCCAGAAGAAGTAGACTGAGTATTTTTTCAAAATCTTAAGGCTCCTTAAATATAGCTAGCTATACTCAAAAAGGTCCTAGTCATCTTAAAGAAAAAAGGGAAAATAATAATATTCTTACTTTGACAACTTTCACTATTATATCCCTTGAATTGGGGTTTTAATTGCAACAGAAACCCACCATTTTTAGGTATTTCACAAATCAGCGTTTACCAAAACACTATCAGCACAGCCTAGGCAGAAGCAACCTAAGAGTGCTAAACATAAGTAAAGTGAAACACATGTGGAGATTATTGGAACCAGGTCTTGCAGTCTGTAATACATACTGCCCTATCAGATCTTGCATCCTTTTTCCTCAAGCTCTATGGGCATCTGCTAACCTTATGAGTCCTGTACCAAATTTTACATAGCCGAGGGACATAAGATGCCCAGCTATCTGTGGTTATTTAGGTCTCAACTACTTATGCACATGTGAATACTTTCAAGACAGTGGAAACGCGTGTAGCTAAGCTGCTGCCTGGTAAGAAAAAAGTGTTTGTCAATTAAGAAGTCAGACACATTTTGATAAAGCTCCTATGAAACTTTGTCTATGTGCTAGAAGCTAGCTGATCTACTAGTTCTGCCTGCTACTTACTCAGCAGTGCACCCTGTGGGCTGAAAGGAAGCCAAAAGCCTTAAAGTTCCAGCTGTGCTCCACCCTGCAGTCCTGATTCCGAGGGTCCACAAGTGGCCTGCCCTGGCACCAGACCTATATTCCCATTCACGGTCAAATTTTAAAACACAGGAATATAATTCGTACACAGCTAATTTTAAAGTGACAACGCAATTGTCCTTCCCCATCTGGCTTTGCTGGGCATCCTCACTTGTGGCAGAACTGTAAAATACTGCCATAATCATGCAGCTCAGAGCAGGCCAGAACAAGCAAACAGTATAGCATACTAATTTTCTGGTGAGGTACTAAGGGGAATTATATACTTCAGCGTATTTACCAGGACAAGGTGCTTTACCATTGTACCTGAACATGCTGGAACTTGTCCACATGCTTAAAACACAAAATGGAAGATATAAGTTCCTCTTACCACATGTACACATAACTTTCTAAAGAGCTAATCTATACTTCAGAATTTTCAATGTAAATAATGTATTCTCAAGACCAACTAAAATTATATTCCTGATGAGTTTAGAAAGATTAACATTAAACAGTTTCATTAGCTTCACATAATTACCGAAAATAGGAGGAAGACTTGGTTAAAGACAGTACCTTTCCGAGAAATGCCAGATTTCAGAAAGGTTTGTGATGTTATTAATATATAGTAAACTTCTATACAGTATCCTGAGAGCAACAGCCAAGAAAAGTTACTGACACATGTATTTGGTACTAACAGTAAACATTTGAAGGGGATGTTATCAAGATCTCTATCACGGACTTCTCACAGGGCAACTTTCAGTTCAAAGCTTTTAATCAATATTTTTTTTCTCCTTTAGAAAGGTACCTCCAGCTTCCACAGTAGAAAAGAAACAGAATTCATAAAGAGAGATTAGGAGTGCAGCCTGCAAACACTGACTTCTCTTCTTTTGTGAATAAAAACCCCAAAGTTTGGCCTGAGAAATTCTTTTGGGATGAAAAGAGCAGCACCCCAGGTACAAGGAAACATTTCGCATTCACTTCACTGTTTTCTAACCCCTCCCCCCATGTCTTCCATTCCTAAGAGAGTCACTTGGGCTTATCTGGCTTTCAAGTACCTACACAAGGAAGTTTTCTTTTTAAGAATTGAATCCTTCACTACCAATATAGCTGAAATGACAGACAACAGTAACCACTTTGAATGGAGGCATGCAGACCTCCAGTAGAAGCCAAAAGCAAGTGTCAGGCATTACACCACTGTAACCCATCGAAGGAATTCTGAATTGCACTTTATGACCCAAATCAAACATCAATCATTAACAAACACTCGTTAACACTTCTCCTCGCTCAGCTTGCTGAGAGCACCACTGCGCATGGGGTTTACAATAGTGAGTACATCCTTACATGAAAGAACCTTAAAACTTTGCACAGATGGAATTCATCTTAGTTTAATCCAAAATATTTACTGACCCATTCTGTAATGAGGATTATCTGCCTTCTTCCCACAAAAAAAATACAGACAAGAATCTGCAAGTCTTTAAGACCTCCTCCCCACATACCCCTGCTCTTCCTCCAGAGCTCCTCCGGGAAGGATAAGAAACGGGCAGTTACAACTCAGAGTATCTTGTCAGGGGTAGAAACTCGAACTCTTGGTTGATTTTAGGAAGATGTTTGAAGAGGGTGTGAACAAGCCTGCATGAAGCAGAACATACCAGTGCACTGCTAACCTTGGAAGTTGAAAGACAAAGCTAGATCTGCTGGTTACAGTGACCTTGCCAAAAGCCAGCAGCTACCACTGCATGGCAGGCAGTGAACAGCCTGGCTGCATTTGCTGGGCTGCACAGATCTAGTTTCCACATTTATTGTGGAAAATTGAATAGAAACTCCAGTGTCCTGGCACATCTGACAGGTTGGGGCACCCAATGTCCTTGCAAAGATCAGGAAACCTACTGTATTGAGCTGCTCATTACAAATAAATGTAGAACTTACAGTTAAAACCCAACAAATTAATCTCTGTTCTGTATTTACACAACTACGTGCAGACATTATTGAAATAACTTTAAAAAATAAACTCATGTATATTAATATAGCTTTAAGAGAAACTCCATCCAGCTCCACTCCATTTTAAAAACAGCTGTTCACATTTCCATTTCAAGTCTGAACTGCCTAAGAACTTTACACTATAGAAGCCACCACTTATGTTCTATATACGTGAATAATCCAACAAAATTAGTAAGCAATACAGATCACTAACACAGGAGATACTTTCCAAAATTTTCAGAACACATTAGCTCAGTTTCAGTGAGCTTCCATGTGAATCAGAACTGCAATACTTCCTTACATTAAGCAAAAAAACCTTTAGTCATAGGCTAGGGGTCTGTACAGGCATTTACTTTAGTAAAATAACAAGCATTTGCAGGAACATTTAAGGTACTGATTGCATATCTGGTGGTAAAGCCAAAACTCACAATAAGAGAAAAAGTTGCCAGGTATGATACTAATACTCCTTTCAGCTCCTCAATCTAAAGATGTGGAAGTTAAAAAAAAAAAAAAGATAAACTGAGAAAGCTGTCACTGACACATTAATTGTCAAAGCACATATTCAGCAATGAAAAATTAAGATACAGTCATGATTCAAAGCTATTACAATATTGTCTTAACTAAGACAGTAAAGAAACACTTGCCTGCTTAAATGTATTAGTCCAACATGCTCAATATGCTCTACATAAACAGCAAACTAGAGATGACCAGAAGTTTCATCACACATTTTAGATATCTGCATTGTGTGCCTCTCCATATTTGCAGAACAGAAAAATATTACCTGAATGCAATAGGGAGACCCTATTATTCACAGAGCTTTGAAGCTTCCGTTTTAAAGAATAAAAGGGATTATGAAAATAAAATTCTGCAGGCATTTATGGCTGTAGAGTGGGAGATAACACTGACCATTTTTTTAAGCAAACCCAACTGTTTCTCAATTTAGTATTATCACAAATTAGATTTTTTTTTTTCTTTCAGCACTTAAAATATTTACACCAAGCTCTTTCAGCAGCTGAAAGGAACAATCTTGAAGATAGAAGCACGATAGTCATACAGGACACACAAGAAATCCTTAGGGTGTCAGAGATTATTTGAGAGAAATAACTAGCGAAACGAAATGCACATCCACAGGCCAAAACAGGGAGTATCAGTTGCATACCTTTAAAGGTTAACTACCAGTTCACAAAAGTACCTGTCACCACCGACAGCTGAGCAGAGACTCATCCCGGTTTGCTCAGAAGCAAGATGACTGGACTCAAGAAGGAGATGGAAAAGAGCTCAGAAAAGATGTCAGATATGGTCAGCCATCAGCATGACCTAGTAGATGCAACTCATTTTTTCCAGCACTCTACTCCCATCTTCCACAGTGACCCTTGGTGAATTTCAAGGAGCTGCAGTATCAATAGCAACGTGAAATATATTGATGGGAAACATTAGGGAAGAATTGAAGTCACCTGGCTTAGTAAATCCATTATCAGTTATGCCACTACAAATATAAATGTTAGGACAAGAGAGGTGAGAACAAACAGCACTGTGTTATATTTCTATGAATTATGTGAATAGTTTATACTTCAGAAACGCAAAAGAAATACGGCGACTGTGGAACAAGGTGGGCTGACTTGAGTCCAAGCTTAATCTCTCAGCAGAGAAACAGGAATACTCAAATACATTCTAATTTTCATAGAACAAAAGAAAACCCACGTTTTGCAAACACCTTCAAACCCCCAGTCATCAGATGCTGAGCACTATCAAAAAAAAGGATGTTTCTGAGCAAAACTGAAATGGGTCTATCTGCTTTTATTATGGCAGTTTGGAAAGTATTTTCATCAGTTTCCAGACAACAGGGAAAACATCCCCAATTTGAGCGTGGTGCTGATAACACCAAGGTCGCGGGTTCGATCCCCGTTCCATCCCTATGTGTTGCCTGATCTAGTTGAGAGGCGTCCCTATGACAGGGAGGTTGGACTAGATGATCTCTAAGGTCCCTTCCAGCCTAGGCATTTCTATGATTCTATGAATTTTAAATGGGTTTTAAGTATCAAGTAGAGCTGTTGTTTTTTCAGGACAAATTCAGCCAAGATCCAACCAAACTGATCTTGCAACAAAATAAGAACATCACCCAACAACAACAAAAAAAACACAAAGCACTCAACAACCAACGAACTAACAAAAAAAAACCACCAAAAACCAAACAACCCCCCTCAACGCAGCTAAAACAACAACAAAAAAAGAAACAACAAACCAATAAACAACAAAAACCCCCAAACACACAGAAAACCCCTCCCAAATCCTAAACATATAAAAAAAAAATAATCAAGACTATTCACCACCAAGCAGGATTCTCTAGTTCTGCAGCATGGTGAGACAGGAAATCAGAAACGTCCAGCAGGGAACATACTCAGTCTCCGGGGAAAGATTAAAGGGAGGGAAGCAACAGAAAGCAACTTTCCACTTAACCATGTTTTCCTAGTCACCTAGAGTCAAGTAATGAAACCCCCTTAAAGGCTTTCTGTCTACTTTGCCTCAATAAAAAGAACGAACTGTAACTCTACAGTTTTAAGCAACAGCAGAGCAGATAACAAGTAAAAGACGACTACCCTTTGGGTCTCTGAAAACACCACAATTAGTATTAGAAACTCAGAACTCAAACCAGAGCTGTTCTCTTTATTGCCAGTGCTGCTGAAAACTAACTTCACTAGTTTCTTTGAAGAACAGCTACATGGCAACATATCATTTCTATTTTTAAAAAGCTTCAGCAAAGCTCCACCAATACTGGAAAACCAGCAGAAGTGAACAGAATCATTCCCATCCCCAGCCACTTGCTTCCTGCTCCCACCTTATCCTCTCCTGCACCAGGATAAACTTTTGCAAGCTGCACCATTATCTTTACTCCAACTTAAAACAACTGCAAACGCATCAGCACATTAAAAGATCTCATGAAGTTCAGCTCCATCATACACAATTAAAAAAAACTATCTTCAAATCTTATACTCTGCATGTTTGACCTTTGAGTAAGGCTCAACGCTCATCTGCACACAGGTATCACACTGAGCCATACTGAGGCTCCACTGAGTGACAGTGGAGACTGAACCTTTAGTATCACTAAATCCAATGAGACAGAAAGCTCCAGATTAGTTAGTTACAATCTATTTACTTTGCATAGGAACAAAGAAACTGCCATACCAGATCAGACCATTTAAGCAGAATCCTACCACTTGCAATAACTAAGAGTGATAAAAATCAGACACAGTAGAGGGTCATCCTCTTCCAAAAGGATTCTCAAGCCACAGAGCACAGAAGAGGTAGGAAGTGAATTTTCTCTCACAGTAGTACCCAGCTCAAACTGGAAGCAGAAAATTTAGTGGCTTATTTAAGCAGCCACTTAAAAATATCCAGCATGATGGACATTTTGTTAAAACACATAAAGTTATATTTTCCTTTGCTAAGAATAGCCAAAGTCGGTATTTTTTACCTTAGCTATATTTTGAGAACACAGAGAAAATTATCATCATATCAGCTAAAAAAAGAAAAACTAAAGAGCAAGTCAAACCCTGGACATGCTGCGCTTTCACTGCACACGCTCTCCTGTTGCCACTCCATGGCCCAGTCCAGTGCTCCGCCAAAGCATTTGTGTCCTCCATTGAAAGTCACCAAAGATGCTACAAATTCATCAGTAGAGCTAAAACCAATGAGCTTTTACTAGCACACTTGTACATATAATCACACCATGTTCCGTGTCTCTAGCAGACATCAAATAGCAACTGCAGAAAATCCAGTATAAATATCCACAAAGATTGTCTTGCAGCTGAACTAACACGTCTGTCATATCTAGCACATACATTTTTAAATTCAAACAATCTTCATCCAAGCCACTCAGTATATGGTTACTGTATGCAAAGGAGATGAATTTCAGCATTTCCTCGTTTCCCTTTTTATAGAAATATGGTTATGGTAGTAGAACTAATCCTGTATTTGGGGATGTAACAGGTCATAGCAATTTCAGACAGAAATAAACATCACTTAAAGGGTTGGAATGTTTTAAAAGAACATTGTTAAGGTCACGTTTTGCCTTCATGGATTTTCCTCAAGTTACAGGAAATCATACTATAGTTAGCATTGAAGTCGCTGTTTGGATCTTTTTATATAAACCAAATCAATATACTGTCAGTATAGATACGAGCTAAGAGCTCTGAAGTGCTTTATGTTGAAGCTGTATCTCAAGTAGAACAACTCTCTCCTGCTTTCATAGTAGTATAAAACGAGAGCTTTGGATGTTCGCAGCTTTCAGTGAAAATATTTACTCCACTGTCCTGACAAGCAGGATGCTTGAAAGAGTAAAGAAAAAGGTAATATTTACATTTAGGACTTAACAGCAGAGTCAATTTCCCCTCCCAGCTTCATTCTGACTCTCATCCATGTCTTCCAGCATAAACAGAAAATCTGCTTAAAAAGAAAGTAACTGTAATACCAAACAGACTGATAGGGGGACTTTGGAGCAAGCACAGTACCTTTTAACTAACAGCAGATCCTTGCAGGAATGTACAACCACTCTACCTAAAAGCCAAGTAGAAATCTTCCACAGAATACATTATTTTGATTACGTCCTTCAGTTTACCTCTTAATAAATGTCTGGGCAACAACTGCATGCACAACTTTAGTGCAGTACGTTGTTAGTCACATACAAATTAACCTCTCACCTTCAGCTAGAACACCACAATACTACAGTAAGGGTAAAAAGATATGTTAAATTCTTGTTACGGTCTGACAAAGTAGTACTTTCTCTAACATCTATATACTGGTAACAGGACATTCAGAATCACCGAGATACTCTACATGAGCATTTATAGAATATTTTGAAGAACAGTAACTTAAAGTTGCCACGCAATTTCAACTGTACTTATGATAAATTCAAACTATACTATCTCACAAAACTACTAAAGAGAAAAAGCACTTGGCATTTAGTATTTACTATGATTTGCTAACATTCCTAGTTGAATGCCAAAGAGCATCTAGAAGAAGAGTTTTAACTCATGAACACACACTTAAAACATGGACTTGTACAAATGCAGGTACTTTAAAGTAAGCAAAACTGTCCATGTGAAAGGAAAAAATTCCACAGCTGCTCTGTCATTGCTGCTACTGGACTGACTAGCAAGGGTGGACTCAGTCCCTCCGCACTGATGTGACATATATTGACCTTCCCGAACTTCTAACACCAAGCTTAACTCGCACTTGCTACCACGAGACAGATGTTTTAAGAATGTTCCAACACTGATACTTTATTTACCTTGAAAGTTATGAAACTGATCACAGATACAGTACATTATAATTTCATTGCCTGATAAAAACAAAGATGGTGCCGAGTCAAAAAAAGGGTAAAATACTTGCTAAAATTTATACATACTTCCCCCCTGAAATAACTTAAGATTTCAAATTCTGTAAGTACAGTCACACTTATCTGTTATGACCACACCAAATCGAGTTTTTTGAGAATACCACTGAAATAGCCCCAAACTCATCTGAATTTCTGAGAATTCATACAAACAGGACATTGAAAGTATCCATAAAGCAGTTATTACAGTAGTTCTAATATAAACAAACCTTTAACTAACATGAGACACAACTGAAAAGAACAAGTAAGTTATGTGTCCAAACTGGAACTAGATTTCTTACAAGCTGTAAACAATTAAGCAGACAAACTGTAAGGCAGCATTAAAACAGGTCCTTGGATGTTAATACTAAGTGCTTGAACTACCCAGCCCGAATCACACAAAGCCTCACAAGAAAACCACATGAAATTGTTGATTTCACATAAAAATTACACCTTCACCAGTGCAGCGCCTTCCCACACATACATCGTTTAGACCTAGCAAGCGCACATTAAAGCTAAAACGTGCTTAAACTGCTTCGCCACAGACTTGAGCTAGCTTTCATACTGAATACTTCTACACATGTCAAATAGGCAGAAAGTGAACAGTTCTATAAAAGCTCAAGAAAACAGACTTGTCGAGTAATACACAGAGAAGCCAAATATGGGCTACCAATACCAGCACACTAAACGAAACCACTGAAACGTACCACCTAGACTAAACCACCACCAAAAGACTTTCTCTTGGAAAAAGAGAGGACACTTATATTTGAAACGCTTCCCCCCCCCGCCCCGAAGAATTAAATCAATCAGTTCCACAACATCGCGATGCTGCAAAACTCAAGTAAGACTTCAGAGAAGTCCTTTTTCAAAGAAAAAGGTGGGGGAAAAGCCAAAACAACAAGCAAAACAAGAAAAGTTACTCGGTTCCGAGCAGCCAGGATAGCGCAGGGAGCGCTCAGACGCTGGGCGA
>NW_009709831.1:13656-51468 GCF_000703405.1 Apaloderma vittatum | reverse complement strand
AATATAATATAAACCACATATATTATATTATATATACATATACAGACAATTACAACATTAATGCAGTTTGTATTTTGTACAGTGTATTGGACAATCCGATTAGCATCAGACCATGGCACGATACGGTCCCTGCATTTTTAGGAACTGAATGATGAAGGAGGGTCCTCCTGCAACAATTTGAGGTGGAAGGTGGCTGAGTGGGCAGTTCTCAATACTCATTATTGACAGTTTGCTGCAAAGAGCCAGCTCAAAGGGAAGGCTGTGTAGATTGGGGTTGTCATTCAAATACAGTTCTTCCAGATTCTCCAGTGTACCTGGTAAAAATAAAATAATACAAAGTAGTATTTTTTTGGTAAGTGCAGTTTCTAACTTTTAGACAGAAGCTGTACATCCACTTGAAGACACTTTACTACTTGAGCCTGTGACTCACACAAACTCCTATCTTCAAGCACAGCAAGTTTTCTGCTTACTGGTGCCTAAGCAAGAACCAATTTGCTTTAGTTTTGCTGTAAAAATATCCATTACTACATCTCCTTTAAATAACAACTGAATAAGAGAACCAAGAAGGACTTCACTGTAACTGTTCAACCATGTGCGTTGCAGTCGTAGGGAACACTGAACAGCCATCTAGCTAAAAGGACCCAGAAGATATTTATACCTACAGTCTCTATTATCTCTTTACAAATATTGATGCCATCTCTTTTATGTTATTAGAACCCATATATTAAAACCCTGAAACTGTAACTGCACCACAGGAAGAAAGCAGAAAAGATGTCTACACAGCAATGATTGTATTAAATGAAACAAACCTGTGTTTGTGGTTTTTTTCCTCCAAATTCAAATTTTAACACTTGCCTCTGCTACAGATACTACAATACAGATCAACTAGAAACTGGAGAAAGAGTAATTTCTTCTTTCTTAAGTCTTCCATTCCTCCACAGCAATTAAATATCAAAATTAATCCATCGCTTTGAAATATACTCCAACTGTACAAGTCCTCCTCAAAACATTCCCCATTTTCCAATCTAAGATAACCACAACACCCTGAAAAGACTATCTAACCTTTCACAAGAGAAAGCAGTAGCCAAGGCTTAAGGTATGGAAAATCAACAAAAAGGAAAGGCTGTAGGAGAAACAGTGAGAAATAGCTGACTGCATCACTGATGCACCAGTCACATCTGAAAATAGTTAACTATTCTCTAATCTGTTAAAACAACCAGATTTAATAACCAAACTGTACTCCTACAATAGTATTTCAAGTGTGTTTACAGATTTTAATTCCATAGCTCATTTCCACAGCATCCAAACTATCTCCACTAACTTATGAAATAAATTACAAACCTCCAGATTTAGACTCTTTTAGGCTCTTCTCATGCTGAGGCACACTGCAAGATGAGCAGAATCTGTAATGGCTCTTCACTAAAGATGCTGGGAGATACAGACATGCCTTCCCCATCTGCAGATCACTGCTTCTGACCACATTCTGCTCTGTGTAGCTTGTCGCATCCTTTTTTTTTTCCCTCCATAATAAGCTCTAACTTTAAGATTTTAATTTAAGTGCTCAGAATCATGCTCTGGGCATATATGCTTGGGACTAACTATAAAAGAAACACTGGCACTCAGTTTTAGATGCTCCCACTCACATTGAATGTCTCAAGTAGTCAAAAAGAATCCCTTTCTGTAGGTTTCCTCCTTTTCACTTGCTTTTCTTATGTTATCAAGGTGAAAAACAATATGACGGTCTATAATCAGAAGCGTGTGCAGGACTAGCAGCAGAAACACTTGCTTCAGCTGTCTACACCCTACTCAAGGTTTTTGTCTATACCATGGAATTAGAGTAGGACCAGTGCATTTCCTTTCTCTTTCCAAGAACAGGTTTATGAAGCTGAGTGATTGTTAATACATAAATTCTGGGAGAATTTGGAGAGAAAAGGAATCTCACCATTCCAAGTTACTGTGTATTCGGCAGCTTTCCGCAGAGCTGAAAAAAGCTAGAATATTTGTTTCACTGCAGTTTGGCAAGACAAAGATCATACACTAGTGCTGTTCCTGTGGCACACACTTCAGGCTTAGAAGTTTCAAATTAATTTTGTGGCCTCTGCTTATGAGCACAGCAGATGCCTTTCTTATGTGTCAGTAACTGCTTTGGCTCTGGCACACTGCATAAATCGAGAAAAAGGGATCTTACCAATTTCCTCAGGAAGGTGTGTGAGAAGATTCTCCCCAAGCCCAAGGTGCGTCAGATTGGTAAGGTGACCGATACCTCTGGGAAGGGTGGTCAACTGATTATTAGTCAGAACCAATTTCTAAGGGAAAAATACATTTTTAAAAATTAATGGCTTTTGCTTGAATGACAGCAAGTAGCAAGACATACAGCTGATGGGTTCTACTCTCCAGCATTTAAACAAAAAAAATTTCTGTCCTTCAGCAACATTTCAAACCTCAGTCAGGCATCACAAAACGTAAAAAATAAAACACTGCACAGTAAAACATGTGCCTAAATATAAATGCTTTCACAAACACGACTGAAATTGAGATTAATCCTGCAGCAGTATTGTAACTGATGGCAAAACTGTTAAACTCTTCAGAATTTGTTTGTTTAATATTAACTGATGAAGCTGCACAACATTCTTAACTTCTTGTTCTATGTCATGTCCCAAACAGTTTCCCTCAACAAACTAGCTGCGATTAAATCAGCATGGAGTAAATAAAAGATGTAAGATGTTTATCTCGTCCAATTATTGTTTCACCTGCAGATCCTTGAGGTAAGCTATTTCATTTGGCAAGGATTCCAGTTTGTTTTCTTCTAGATCTAACTCTCGGAGTTTCCGTAGATTTCCAATTCCATGGGGAAGTTTCTTTAGAAGATTGTTTGACAAGATAAGAACCTCAAGAAAAAAAAAAACAAAAACACATAGAATTTCAGCAACACAGTAAGTAAGGAACAAATTAAGACAGATCGTTTCATATTTTCAAGTAATGAAGTCCAAGGCTACATTTAAATTATGGAAGCAAACTGAAAAGATAAAAAACCAAATCAGTTATTGAAATAATTTTTTTAAGTCTTTAATGATACAAATACATAGATTTATGACATAATTCTTTCCAATATTATTTTACATAATAATAAATGCAGAACAGAACCAGAGAATACTGTATTTCTTCAAATGGGCAAAGAAAGACAATTTCTTCCTGGACTTCCCTATCATTTTTGTTATGCTTCCTTATAGCCATCTCATAATCACATTTTACATTATTTGCTGTGCTTGCCAAGCCCTCCTTAAAAAGCTAAATACTTCCTCTTCTCCCTATGCCCCTTTGGTCAGAAGCAGCAGCAAGTAAACACACAGATCAGAGCACGTAAGCAGAACACTGCGTAGGTATCCACGGGCTTTTCCAAATGGTCTCCTATCACATACCCACTCCTACTACAGTGTAACCCTTTTGCTTGTTCTCCTCCGAGGTTGAATTATAAATACCCCAGGTTCAAGAAACATATCTTTATGTGCAGCGTCAATTAATAGAGCTATTCATTATACCACAAGCAAGTAGCAGGGTTTACTCCAGTACGCCCTTTTTCCTCCACAGAAGTCTTGCAGTCCTTAGAAGTAATTAAGCCTCGTAACAATACAACGAGCACTAAGGTAATTAATTACTAATTTAACAACGTATTATCTAGTTATTCAACAATGCACATTGAAACACAAGCATGTGAAAGAGCCCCCAGCGTGGACCCTCCTCCCAGCCACATATAGCTCCCTGCTAAGCCTGCCAAGGTTGCAAAAGCCTGGCTTCTACCGATCCCAACTCTCAATAGCTTCATGTAACGTGGAAACACCAAAGTCAGGAACAGAATAGAAAACAAGGCTAAAATCAAAGTGAAAATCAAAATTAACAAAAGCCAAACTCCTAGCATTAGCACAAGCAGTATTTCAGTGGCCTCCCTTTATGTGTTACGATATACACGGAACGATAAGAATAGTCATGTTTTAATCGCAAATCAAGAAACAAAGGCAGGAACAGAAAATACTACCTACATGCAATGCAGCTGACTTAGCACTGCTGTGGGAACCTTCACTTTTGTGTAAACATTGCCCAAATAGTTCTTTGTATTTGATTCTTTAATTACAGAGGAAAATAGCGCTAACGGTTCTGAGGCCCGTGCAGCTCTCCAGCTTCAGCAGCCAGCAGAGCCACCACAAATCCAGTTGTTTGAGGTTGCTAACTTCCCATCAGTCACAGCCTTAACTTAAAGGGAACTGGGCCACTAAGTAGCTATTATCCAAAAAATATACCATATTTTGCCCCAAACTACAGAAATTATGAATTATTCAGAGCAGCAGGCACACTGGAAATTTGCAATTTCAAATATGCCTTTTGCTGTTGTGCTTTAACAGATTTTTTCCCAGCAAGTCACAGAGGCTACAAAATCCCCTCAACTGCCCCAAGACACATCTCTACCTTTGTGTCCCTCCAAGGCAACGATGTTTGTCTCTGCTGACAGTACCTTTGAAAATAGGACTAGGGGACACAAAACAGGTTTAGTTCACGGTTTCAACCTGAGTTTGTCCCCCTCAAAGGCTGAAAACTCCCACTCGACTGCCTGCAAGGTTCACAGCGCTACATGGAGCCACCTCTGGCTGCAGACCATTTCACCACATTTTTCTGATTCCTGCTCTTTCCATGCCGGTCTCTCCAGGAATCGAACCAAGCTCAGTGCCATTGCATTTCTAACACTAACTTGCTGTTGAGAAAAAAATTTCTGCATGGTTTAAAACATCTGTGCACTTAGCCCTTTGTGCACAGACACTCATCTAGAGCCTGAAAAACAACATTGGAAAAATCTGTTGACAACAACCATGAAGAGAAGCAACACAATTAATTAAATAGCATACATACATTTACTTCGCTTTATTTGACCCAAACAGTAATATTTCTTAAACCTGAAGTAAAGAATGCCTATATGCAGGGATTCACTTAGTTGCTCATTTATACTCTTCTCACCTCAAGAGAAACAAGCCCAGATACATCCTCAGGGATTTTTGTGAGCTGATTAGTCGCTAAGTTCAGTTCTACCATACTAGTCCAAGTCCCGAAGTCCAAGGGCAGAGAGGTCAGCTGATTGTCCTGTGATTTAACATATCAAACGTTTAGGGTCGGTGCTTGCAAGAAGCTGGCAAGGCATCTGAGAGATTGAACAAACTGCTTACAAAATACTTCATAACAAAAAAGGCGACAATTAAATCAGAAGAATATAATGTTCAGAATTGGCCAAATATTTTTTTTAATTCCTCCAAACATAATAAGGAGCCCCAACTTAGAGTTAAAGAATTGGCTCTGTGTTACTAACATGAACTGAAAGGGAAAAATTGGAAGTATATAATTCTCAAGATTTCATGTGTACCAGTAGTTAAAACATTCTTTGTCCTTTCTTTGCTGAATAAAAGGGAGAGTAGGAAAAAGAACATAAAATTCACTGTAACTTTTCCAAAGGTGCTATCAGCAATGCTGGAATCCTAAAAATATATGGAATTTGCTAAAAGTCAAACCTAACCCAACTTCAATAAAACAACCCACCCACTCCCCCCCAAAAAGGGGGGGGAAATACCAAACACATCACAAAGGAAATATACCTTAATGACACAGAAAAAAAGCATATGAAATTAATCTGAACATCTTACTGCTCAAAATGTTGCTAGAATATTTGACATAGACCAGACACCACAAAGACTTAAAAAAAAAGTCATACAAATGGGTATGTGATAAAAAACGGTCTTAATGTAAATTGAGAATCCATTTGTGTCAAATGATATTCTAAAAGACCAGCTGAGCTTAGCTACTGCTCAAACATTATTTTTTTAATTAATTTAAGAACTTGAAATAAACCCATTCACAGAAAAAGATCATCTCTTTTTCCTAGTTCTCTTCACTCTAAGTGTACACAGCAGACTTAAAAGGTTCTTTTTCTTTGCTCCACAACTACTGCCACATGTCTCCAAAGTCAGGTTTTGAAAGAATATATTCAAAAAAGGTATTACACGAAAGTTTGTTTATAATCTAAACTCGAACAGTAGCGAGGGAGCAAGAAATACTTTTATCCCATGAATATTCACAAGAACTTTGCAACCAACTTTCTTATTTTCACTGTTCAAACTCCAACAAGTGTGTCAAAAGCATAACAAACAAAAATACAGAAAAATCTGCAACATCTTGACAGTACATTTTTTAACTAATACAGAACTGTTTCTATACGTGACAGCACAGTGTCAGCGTTATAAATTCATTCCTTGTATCATTAAGTTTGCCAGAATTCATGAAGCAGCAAACAGTGCTCCTCATTGATTTTACACACAGTAGCTTGTTTCTGTGCCTCACCTTCATGTTCAGCTTACTTAGTACTTTAGCTCTAGAGAAAATTCCAAAGGGGATTTTATTGATGCGGTTGTGCTCCATATTGAGAGAGTAGATTGTGGAGAACTGGGACGGGCCACCCACAGGATAGGACTGGAAGCAGTTCCTGGCCAGTGTTAAACTAGTCAGTTTGACAAGGCTGGATAAAAGACCCTGTAGAGAGAAGAAAACCACCCAGGAACTTAGGACAGATTTATTTGAATATGTCTCTTTTCCCTCGGTCTAATTAAAAATGTTTTTTCCCCTCAGGTCCATCCCCTAAATAAGTCTTGCAACACACAAACCAGCGTTAAATTCGATAAAACTTCCATCAGCAACAACGGTTGTCAGCCTTTTGTTTCCCTCTTTCTCCTTCCTACTGCCAGACACACAAAAAAGGGCAAACACATCACATTTAAAAGCACAAGTTTAGGAGGTTTTGTAACTCTTCTCTCCTCCAAAAGGAATTTTTGGTTTATAACACATTGCTACGTCTTCGGCAGGCACAGGCAGCAGCGGCTCCATCCCGGTCAGCGGTGTCAGCTTTGGCCAACGCCACCCAGCCCCAGCTCACGCCAGTTTGATGCCTGCTCCCCGTCGAGAGCGGGGCACAGAGATGTACCAACCACATGCATCATTTTTCAAATGGGCAGAATTTTAATAAAAACCCATACAGTGAGAACATCCAGTAGAAGTTTCCTTTTAGGCTGTAACAGCTTCAGATAATCAGGCAGGGCAGAGAAAAAGAATAGGAAGGGAAGGGTTTGGAAATTCCAATTTTTTTTCTCCTGCTTTTAAAATATTCTTAAATAGTTACTACTACACCTTTTTCTTTGCCCCCCCTGCCCCCTTAAGAAACTAAAAGCAGAAAGCCTGGAGTTAAACTGGACAGCAATGGCTGCCCATTGATTCCAGTCTCTCATTTCACTTCTCAATCTAATTAGATCGTAAAACCTCAGCAGCGCAGATCTCAGAGTTTATCTGTTAGTTCTGTGCCAAGCACGTTGCTGGAACCGTGGGGATGAATAACGAGATCGAAATTACTGCTGAAGTGTCACCTTTGCTTATTACTATGCCAAGTTGAATTCAGCCCTATTTCCTTAAGTATTACAGAAATTGGAGATTTATGCATGGCATTACATACCATAAATAATGCAACATCTGCAATCAGGAATGAGTGGTAACAAGATAATGATCCCAACCATATTCCTAATGTCACTATTTCTGCATTGCAATTTCGGTGCTGTATTCACTGTAAAAGCTTTACGAAAATGGCTTTGCTGTTTCACCAGGAAACAGTACTTTTGACTACTTTTCTAAATAGATTATTAACATTGTTATAAATAAAACAGGATTAAACAAGGATTTATCTAGATGTCATGGCTAAAACTGTAAGCACTGAAAAATACTATTCTGGGGGCATCTCAGTAAAAATCAGTGAGGCAACTTTCCCCCTAAAGATGAAATAATGGATCTACAGATCAGTATTAATCTAACCTAACTGTTAACTAGCATAATCTTTGATTAGGAAATACTGCTTCTAGCTATGCTTTAATCAACAGATACCCCTTGTCCTAGGGTTAGGCAGTCACTATGCTCTGTTACAAACACACTTTATTGCTTCAAAAGGATCTTGGCATTTCAAATAGCCATTTTTGACGTCTGCTTCCATACAGAAAATACTAAAAATATGTTAGCTAAGACACTCTAATAGCCTAGAGTAATTAAACACATTTGAAGGGAAGCGAGAGAGCTTTGGCAGTACAAAGAGAACAATGCTCTTATATCTGAGAGTTGTGGCAGCGCTGCCTTCTCCCAGCCCATCCTTTTAAGATAAAATATTTATTAGGCATTGTGTCGGCAGCTCCAGCTATGTTTTGAAATTCAGAAGTTTCTTCTACAAATACAGTTTTTTGTATCATAGCACATAATGTTTTACTTTAAAAGAGATTACACTATAAACTATACACCTTCTGCAAGGTAGCAGCTTAAGTGTTAACACGTTGTCGGCAAACATATGTGAAGAAGGCACAAAGAGTTTTGCATTATGACTGAACATATGTTAAAGCAAGTAATAATCCCTTGCATTAGCTTTTTGTAATTATACCATAGTGGCTTTCATAACATGTCTGGGTGGGGTGCTGTCTTAGCTCTCGTCTTAAAAGCAGCCTGATGGCTTTCACTCAGCAGCATTTTCTTAAACGATAGATTTACCCAAACATTTATTAAATTATCTGTTTTCAGTCTATCAGGGCCATGTTCAGAAATTTATCTGAAGCAGCCACTTACTGCACTTTGTTGCGGTATTTTGCCTAACTCCAAATGCATTGTTTTCTTTCTTCTATGTACAATTTCCTACACACGTCTTTAGATAACATTTTAACTCATTCTATACTAGTGATTTCTATAACTTGAGGTGTTGGGGATGACAGCTTAGGAAAGCAGTTTGGACCATCATGAACACAGAACAGAATACAAACTCCATGTTGTGTCCCAAATCCTTCATAGGTTCTGAAGGTTCTCAAAAGGTTCTAAAGCAATGGAAGAAATATCCAAAATAAGAATCAATCCCATCATATTTTTTTGTCATCAGAGCAATTCTTCCCAGGCACTAATACTTCAAGTCAAACGTTTTTCTCTCAATGTTTACTGGCACCAGAAGTATACAGTATGCAGCCAAGCATCTCTCACTCTGCTCCCCTGATAAACAGTCTCAAGAAATTAAGGAAACAAAAAGGTTTAAAGGTATAACCCAGTTTAAATAGTTTCAAATCCCGCAGACATCAAAGCTGTATTAAAAAATGGTCTGTACCAACTAGCTATCCAGAACTGTGAAACTGGAGTCTGGAGGGGCATATTTCAGACAACTGTAGAGGAGTATACAAACACATACAGATGCACTGGGGACTAAGACCTTCTGCCTCTTCACCCCAGAGCTAGGAAAACATTCTGCTCAGGGAATGTGTTAATTTTAGAGTCTGACAAGGTGGCTTCAGAACTTCTGACTATGGACACTTTCCTTGGCCCCACACTAAGCTTGAAGCAAGAGAGGCCAAGACAATCAAGTGCAGGAGCTATGAAAAGAAAAGCAAGAAAACACATTTATCTTGCCCTTTCTCCCATGATCCTCACAAAATCATACAAAACTGAAAAATGATGAAAATTTTTGGTTTTTGTAATTGATGGAAGGTGTGTCAATTAGTTGCTACATGATAGCGCACTGGTGTCAAGAGCACACTTTTCCCACATTAAAATGAGACTCCTGAGGCCAAGTAGCTGTGACAAGGTTTACCCGCTCTCTTAAAGGCCACTCTTGCCTCAATTAGATGGGGAAATATATATCCAATTTTAAATTTTTCTATTTCTTCCTCATCTCTACAAAAGAGAATCACTGTGAAACACTTCTCTAGCTTGGATGGTGGGAACCTGGACTCCTTATTTAAGTCTTTCTCAAGAGACAGGACAGCAAAAAACAAGCACATGTGTTGCTCCTACTTTTGCCTGAAGTTGCACAACATTAGTTCAGTGTTAAGATACACCTGATATGTACAGAACTGAAACAGGTCACATCACACACACGTAGATTAAAACAAAGGGTATTCACTAGGGTTATGATGCAAGAGTAAATAATTTCACATGTTCCAATCCCTCTACAAAACACCAATGCCTTACAAACAACGTTCCCTCCCCACTCCGCTACTTCTAATTCTCACCTCTGGTAAAGTAGAAATGTTGTTGTTCTCCAGGTTCAGTTCATCAAGTTCACTGCATTTTGCTAAAGACTTCGGAATTGCTGACAGCCTATTGTACCTCAGGCCAAGACGACTTAGACTGGACAGATTTCCTACAGGCACGAAAACAGGTATTAATATATCATTTCATTAACACAACGGCACAGAACAAGGTTTGACTTCTGATTCTTTTGTTGTCTCGCACTCTACAGACATTTCATATGGTGAAATTGAGCTATCATTCCAAACCAGGAGATGACATGGACTACAGTGCCTTCCAACACTGAAGTTAACCACGGAGAAGCAGATTGTGCATATTAAATATTCTTCTTAAGTCATGCATGATATGGTAAGCAATAAAGGTTTATGTCCCACTGTGGAAGTCATTCTATCCTGATCTTTCTACCAACAAAAAATTCTATCATTTTCCATATGTCCCCAAAATGTCTTTTTAAAATTACAGAGAGTATCGTTCAATGCCATGACTCATATTACCAGAACTTGGGCATACATCATACAGCTCAGGTCCTGGCAAAACAATTTCCTTTACAGGGAAGAAAAAAAAAAAAACCTTTACCATCTTCCAAAAGCAACAAAGTCTTTAAAAAGTGATAGGGAGGGAGAGGAAAAAAAAAATTTTAAAAAAAAACCAAAACAAAACAACAAAAAAACCCCACAGACAAAGAAACTTCCAAATTTTCTGAGTAGTACTGAAGGAAAAGCCTGGAGGAAGTCTGCAAAAATCTGCACCACAGTGTGTGTAAACATATTTCTGAATATTGCCAGGCCAACAGTCAGAGTTGATTCGTATTTCTGTCAGCTCTAACCTTTAACATCCAAAAAGTACTCAAATCAAAATCAGCTGTTTAATGATGTCTTTGAACTATACCGTGCTGGGGCATTTAGACTCTCCTGCAGGTAGTAACACTTGAACTTCACTGAAAAGTCAACTGGCAAATAGTACGAAGAACAGTGCTTAGTCTTCTGGCTCATCCCAATGATCAGAAAACGTGTCTGTGCACACGTGTTCATCGCACCAGTGCGGCTTGGGAATAGATTCACACGATCAATCAGTTCCCTGCAAAACATCTGCTATTTTGCACTCATTTTTGCAACCACTCATGGCACAATACATTTGTTCTCCAAACTGAAACACCAGAAAGGCACAGTAGGAAAAAAAAACCCCAAAAAATAAAACAACACACCACCACAAAAAACTCCACCAAGATTTAACGAACGGCAGCAAGAATAATCAGAAATAACTTTAAAACATGAGGGAGCTTAATGTGTACAGTCAAAGTACTCATTAAATAAAGGCTACATTAATGTCTCTGCATACATACTTTTTACAAGGGTTACTGGAACACAGCAAAGGAAGAAGCAAATGTATGAAATATGCTCAGAAGCAAAGGATGAAACAAAATAAAAAGAAATACAGAATTAGTAAAAGTGTTACAATGGGATCTGCTAGACAGGGGAAAGCTCTCAACAAAGGAAGTGGAAAAAATTCCTCTTCCCTGAACATGGTCACAATGTATTGCAAGAACTTGCCCCAGTGTACTGCAGGACTGAGCCTACACCACTGAGTAGCTGGGACTGAAGCTAGTAAAAAGCTGGAAATTGGGAATGTTGCATGACTCACTGTAGCTACTAAAACGGAGATTCATAAGAGCAGTGAAAGTAAAACAAGCAAACCAACCTACAAAACGAACAAACAAAAACTCACATAGAACAAAAAATATCCAGGTCTTAAAATCAAGAAAGAAGAGAGGATGAATTTTCAGTGCATATCTGATATTCAGCTAACTAGCTTAGCAACAAGTTTTACTCGGTATCATCGAAAACTAAACAAAACTTAAAACATCAGGTAGCGACATGGAGTTGCTTAACTCATAATATCTCCTGTTTGGGTGTTCATTTTTAAGTGCTTTCTTTCTGAGGAAGTATACAATTAGCTTTTGCAGAAGCAGCAACAAAAGTCTTCCCTTAACCAAAAAAAGGCATTTAAAAAAACGGGCTATCAATATTGCTCTCCAGGGCACAAATCTTCACCTTTTAATGGTTAAAACTTACAGTGTATATACATACTGAAGAGAATAGTTAAGACTTATTTTGATCCTACAATCCACTAAATATAAAGATGCACGTTTGTACATAACGTATCTATTTCGTGCCATATTTGGTGAGATCTGGCATTGCTGGCTGTGTAGGAAACTGCCCTCGCTCCACACGACAGACATCCTCCTGCAAGGTACCAATATCATGAGGATTCACCATTCTAAGGGTGAATAAAGCACACTCAGAGGGCATTTCTCTGAATTGTTATTTAATGCTTTACGAACATATCGAATTACAAACTTTACAGCAAATAAGATATCAATCTGCTATTCTTTTTCACTACTTAAACCTTGAGCTAGTTGCTGATCTGGATTTTTCAGGCAAAGAGGGCGAACAGGGAACAGCTCCAGCAGACAGCATGATGCCAACTGTTGCTTAGCAATACGACGTCGCTATGCCAATTCCCAGATTGAGAGCACAGGTTGTATGTATATGGTTCTCTTCCTACCAGCAACGTGGCATTTCAGAAAAACGAAACGAGACAGTCATTAGAGAGAGTCAAACTGCATCCTAATTTTCCAGGAGAGAATGACACACATGGGCTATCATGGCATTATCATAAAGGAGGCATAAGCAGCAGCTCCAAGTAATTCTTTTCTCATCTTAAGCAGCATTTCTCAACAGAACTTTATCACTGTTTCTGTACTAAGTATCTTTCTCCTCCACGGGAAAGGCATGCAAAGACATCCTGCAGTCACATTCCCTGTGACTGTTTTACACAGCACTAATTACAATTATTCCTGAGAACAAAGACAGCAAGATTTCAGCTGGAGCTTCATCAGAAGAACGTCCCCCACTGCTCCTGGAAGGGCTGTCCTGCACCCAGCTGGCGAAGGCAGCACGGGCCACCTTTTCACTTCAAGCCAGAATTTATTTACAGCCAATTCATTGACATTTAGTCTTCTGTCAGCAAGACTCAGGTATCTTCTCATCCTCATCAGAGTTCATATTCACACCTCGCTCTGAACGCACCATGGTGAGAAACCATTATCAGCTTTTAGCTTCACAGGCTGCATAAGCCAGATCTTAGTCTCCTCTTCACAAAAAAAAGATGCACCCTAGATCTCTTTCCTCTGCTTGGTGAGTTAGAACTCACCTATTCCCTTTCCTTCTTGACAGTGCCTGTGCTCATCTTCAACTTCTCCAGCTCAGCTACTGGTTTCCGAGACGGCACCATGCTAGGGATTCCGCTGACGCGCTGTCAGGTTAAGTCGAAGCAATGAGGCGAGGAAAGTAACAACTGATCACAATTAACTCAGGCAGTCATCGGGACCATTTGCGGTTGTGTCACTGAAACCCTACCTCAGCAGTTCCTGTAAAACAGCCCCTCACAAGGAGAGCTGACTCAGAAAATGTATCACTAGATGTTCGTGAACGTGACATTTTGATAACTGCAACTGAGAAGCAACTACCAGCAGGAAAAGCAAGAAGCAAAACCCCTTCCGACTTGTTTTTGCAGGGAGTCCATTACATAAAAAAAACCCCTTCCAAACTCAGCTGCCCCATTCATCGGTACTTCTAGAGCCTGACTAAGCCCTAAACTTATCTCAGGCCTAAGAAAGTCATTGAAAAATTGCTTTAGTTCAACTCTTGGCATGAAAGGTCGCTCTTGGGATTCAGGTCTCACACCGCCACCCTCCTGCAGGTCCACTCTGTCACCAGCAAAGCGTACCAACGCCCGTCAGCGGGCTCCACTTCGCCCAGCTCTCAGGTTTGAAGCAGAGTAAATGCAGAATTCATAATCACTGGCATGACTGGTAATAGTGTGTTTCTCTCCCAGGGTTAGCAGTTTAATCTACACAGAAATAAATTAAAAATACTAGGACGCATGCAAGTCCAGAAGCATTAAGCTCTGTTACTATAAAAGAGACTCTAAACAGATGATTTAAATTAAATTCTTTATTAAAAGTACCACAAAAATATTGGTCAAAGAAAAAAGTAACGGGTGTTTGCCAATCCCAAAACAAAGGGAAGACTAGAAACAAAGAAGGAAACCATGCCTACAAACCTATACTTTTTAGAAAGGCCGCCTGAAGTGGCTCTCCGGATAGAAGCAATACATCTCTTTCTTGACTATTTCAAAATCAAGATAAAAAGGAACTGATAAATTGAATAATACAAATAAATCCAAATTTCTAATTCAAAGTCCCACCAGTGCTTTCTTAAAGAGAGTGACAAATGTTCTCTTCTGAGATTTACCACACCTCTTCCTTTCCTTCCCTTAGTTAAAATAAACCTTCAAATTCCCTGTCCTTACATGAATGCTCATTACATAGTGCAAAATGTTACTGTATCATTATTAAAATACGGAATAACTAGTCTGTTTTATAGAACTTAGTTCACCAAGCTAGTCTGCCATCAGGATCAGTTGCTTTCTCCTAAATAAACCAGAAGCCTCAGATCTATTCACTAGAGAAAACTCTTGTGCAGATAAAAACACTAAAAAACCACAAATCACACTTGGAAGAGTGGTGCACATCAAAACCCCATAAGATTGTAATCCAAAGCATACAAGAAACTCGGTATGCAAAAGAAAACTGCAAGAACTTGCTACAAACAACATGGCACTATTAAGCATTTCTGATGCTCAAATTTCTATAAAATAAAAGGTATAGTTGAACACAATGCAAAGCTTCACTTACAAACCGTAGATGTTACTAGTATAACAGTAGAATGATTTTTAGTGTATTTTACTTTTTCTTTTCAACCACTAATAACTCCTGATATGCCAGGAAGCATTTTTAGAATCACAAATCACAAGGGTGAGCAGGGTCCATCATTTTTGGTCCTGCTCAAACTGAAGTGCATTTTACTACTTGCACAAAGGCTAGGAATTCTCATGTTATCTATTGGAGAGCTATTTGACACGAATTTAAAATTAACCTCTACCACCGTTACTGATTTAAATGCCATCTGAAGAGAGCAGAGATTCTCTCTATTTTCAGTCCAGCAGTATCAACAGAAGATAGGCTTTCCCTCACTATTTCAAGATTAAGGTTAAAGCCCAACCCTGTCAGCAGGCGCTTATTTTTCAACTCCGATTCGAGACCACAGTCGTTGCTGACTGCCTATGTGTGACAGACGCACAGGAGACGCTGGCAAAACCTCAGTGACGGAGTCTCGAGCCTCTGACGTGCAACACACACAGCCCCTGCAGTAGGCTACAGAGCACAAACTCCTAGTGCCATGTTTCTGAAACTAAGCTATGAAAATTCAGCATCATTTAACATGCACTCATCAAAATGTGCGCAATTAATAGACCTGCTCATCTCAATTCGGATGGGCTCTTTTGAATCACTCTTCCCTCATGCCTGCTTCTTGGATAAAGAAAATAAGATTATGGGTTTTTTCTTTCCACAGTGTACAAATCATCCTGGAAATGCTGAGCTGCAGTTACAATATATCTGCACACACTGGTCTCTGCATCTGGTCACTGTGTGATGGTATATACATCCGGTAAAATAAACTGGCCCCATTCTAGTCTTAGCAGGAAGAATATTCAACCAAAATAGAAAATAAAAAAAAATATTTTCATAAATACACATCAAATCAATAAACTCAGAATTCATAAGCAGTAGAAGCTACCCTAACTTCAAAAAAAACCAAAAACCACTACAGATGTACTTAACTGTATCAAGCTTGCATTAGAGATTTATTTATTAAAACAAAAAGGGAAGTTATAATTAGATGAAAATGATACAAAAGCACAAAAATTTCACATTGCAACAGAGTCTAAAGCAACAGTTGGGACTTATTTTAGGCTATCAATGAAAGTGGTACATTCATACTTCATACAATAACACAAAGCGACTAAAATATATTTCATTTAATTTTTCATTGGTCTTATTCTTCCTTTTCTACTGAGTATTTAAAACCTTTCTGTGAAATTAAAGATTTATATAAATTTAAATCCCACTGTAAGAACAGCTTATACCTATGTGGTAGTGCAGAAAAAAACATTAACCTTTCCCAGGTGATAGATGTGTTTAATTTTTTATGTCTGCCCTACTATATAAACCTATAATATACATTTATAATTCTAGCTAATTAAGGAATGAGAGAATTATTGCATGCAGGCCACAGATCCACCTAGTATCTTTTCTCCACAAAAAAAATGCCCAACAGTACCTAACAGAACCCAAGAAAAAGGGAAAGTAGACCCTGAAGCTTCCCCACAGCGCGTGGCTCAGCGACTTCCCGGATTTAGAAGCAACAGAACCATTTTCTCTTCTGCATAATTGTCACGTTGCCCTGTGAGCTTTCAGTATCTAAAGCAACTTGTCCGAACGCGGAGCCCCAAGTGTTCCCTACCCATCACATGCAGGGCCGTCTGCTTTTTACCAGTTTGAAGTCAACATCTCACAGCTTCGCTTCGGTCCTCCCGTTCTGCTGCTGGGGGAGGCAGTGAGCAGTCACTTCCCACTTACCTTCTCCCACTACTCGCTATTTTCTAGCCAATTTCACTGCTTTACATTTACTAAGTCTAGAATTGAAGTCAACAAGAACCAGAAGCTTCATTCCCTTTATCAGACCACTGTGAGAACTAGCAAAGGCTTATAACAACACAAAAATGAGAATAAAAGAGAGGAAGTCACTGCTTTCCACCATATAAAGAAAAGGCCAGGCTTACTGCAATTACAACAAGAACCAGAAGCTTCATTCCCTTTATCAGACCACTGTGAGAACTAGCAAAGGCTTATAACAACACAAAAATGAGAATAAAAGAGAGGAAGTCACTGCTTTCCACCATATAAAGAAAAAAGGCCAGGCTTATTGCAATTACCCAATTAAAAGTTTCATTACCAGCACAGTCCAAGAACAATAATTAGTAACATCAAACCCATCAGCTGCATATGAGTATCAGCCCCGAACACCAAGGGAGCTCAGGTGCTCTGCTGGGTCTCATCAGGACCAGGGCATTTATCACATGTTTCAGAGTACCCTTCTCCAGTTTTTGCTAAGCCTGCTAAACTTAAAATACCATTTTTAAGTAGTTTCACTCTTCTACACAAATATCTCTACTAGGACTTCTCAGGATTTCAAGCTGTCACCCGCAGTTTGTATAACCTGAGCTGTACCCATTGCACGTGCCCGATCCTGGTCACGATGCTTCCGTGTTTATCAGCTGGATGTTTTAAAAGCACAACAGCAGTGCTCTTGGAAGAACGCTGGGGCTAAAGGGGTTAGAATCCCAGCTCGTAGCACAATTTCACCAGCAAAACCGGCAAAGCTGCTCCACGTAATATTTCCTTTTGCGAGAGTTGAAATTGGAGCTTCTGAGCTGAAGTGTCGCAGGGAAGGGCAGAAGCACAGCGCAGGGCCTGGAACATGCCTCTCGGATTCCAAACCATCTCTTCGGCACCGTGCCATGTCAGACACTGGATAGGGTGTCCAGTGATGGAATTTTTTGTGCTTTTAAAGCATCATTTTGGAACATTTACAACTGACTATTCTTTTTCTTAATAAAATGTCTGTTGCCTTAAATGTCCGTGAATATGGCACATTTGACTATAATCGAACTGCACACGTAAACACACAAAACTATGAAGACACACGAAACAGATGAAGAATCTGATTTTTTTTAAAAACTGTTTACGCTGAATTTCTCTCTCACGTAAGTGTTTCTGTGCTTTTAAACAAGAAATTGTGAACACATTTGTGCAGAATGATAACATTAAAAGTTCAAAGGAGGAACATTCACAACGTGGTATTTGCAGGACAGAACTTTCTAAACTAATTTATAATCTAAAGAAACACTTCACTCCACCCAAAATTTGCTTTCTCCCTGTCACAGAAGGCCAATAATTAATTTGAATATAAATGGTAGGTTCTTCACCCTCTTTTATATAATCTTTTGGATATATTAGAGTGCCAGCTAAGTATACAGAGATAAGAAATTGTGTAAATAAAAGCAGATCCATTCCGCCCCCAGTCCCCCAAAATCTATGGAGGTGGGGGGAAAAAAGTGCGATTAAAACACTAAGCAGCTAAGATCCAACTATGATTTTGATTCTAGACTTGAGACTCTTGGAATGTGCTAAGCTGTTCCACAAAGCTCATTTTTCTTACAGGAAGTGATCTAATATACAAAGTACTTTACAATTTTCAATCAACAGAAATACAGATATGAATGTATTAAGCCAATATCTATAAAGCAAGACATTAGGTCACTTCCTGAAAACTAATATCTAAAAATCGACATTTGTTACTGCATGAAAGTGTGCTTATAAAGTGTTAGTTGAAACAAGGACTTTGTATTTTTACAGAGTGGGTATATTGGCTCTGCTACTTCTGTAATCACTGCTGATGCATAATCCCTTCCCTGCCACTCCCCTGCATGTCACCCTCCAACACCCCTGCCCTTACAGCACACTGCAGTACAGTACTGTGAGGTGGAAAACAAGCTTTCCTTTTCTTTCCTTTCTTTTTTAAAGTCAGCAGATTTAGAAATCTTTCTGTGGTAAAACTCAGATACCCCAGCAGTGAATTTAAGCAGCATTTTGCAAGTTTGGGTTTTTTGGGGGTCCTTTTTGAGGGGAGAGAGAAATAGAAAATGAAGGGGGTTGTTGTTTTTCAAAGCAGCTTGACAGAAGCGTTCCTCTCAAGGAAAACAACAGGCCTCCATCACAAGGGTGTTGGTGGGGGAGGACGGGACAGACCTGGCAGCAACGGAGAGCGTTCATAACAGGAGGCTCATTGTACATTAAATATTTATAACGAGCAAACGTACTCAGCCTGCAACCCCCACCCCAGTTTGACTGAACTGGGGAAACATTAACAGTGCTTCCACATTAAACGTGCTGGCAGCGTGGAAGTGTCGCAAGAAGAGCCCCTCATGTCAAAGGGCAGGTAGATACCCACGAGCGAGGGAAGAGATGGGAGCGAGGGATGGAGAGGCTGGACGGGCCGTCGCGCCGAGCGACGTGTGCCAGACTGCCGCGCGCCGGGACCCCGCTGGGTTCTTCTTGGTACTCGGAGTTCCTCGCTGAACAACCCTAACCACAAAGCCAGCTGTAATCTAAAAATCAAGCCGCAACTTGCTTTAATGTTGAACCAAAACTGCGATGACTAAGAAATAAAGCCAATGTTGCTGAACTGGCTACGGCTGCCTTTTCTGTAACATGCATAAATGTAGGTTGATCGTTATCAGTCGAGCAGGAGTTTAAAATTTTTCCCTTCAAGTATTCAGCTCTGCCCGTTTGTGAATACTGTATGCTACGCAACTACCAATTTCTGATTGTAAGTTTTTTGTCTAAACAGAAATGCTCAGCTACTACATGTTGGTCAATACAAGCAACAGGTATTTTTCCAGTAGAGCAGAAACTGAAATGAGTTAAAGACACAATGGCACACTGCTGTCTCTTACCATTATTCATCTGTCTTCAGTGGTTTGTTGCGCTACATAGCATTGATGTTCAGCTCAGATAAGCACGGGAAGAGACAGCTATATACATTTAAAAATAAGTAACTTAAAAAAAACCAAACCAGCCAACCGTATAAAGATAATGCAGCACAAAAACAAAACAAACAAAACCAGCAGAAATCCAGTCCAACCAGGTATGAACCTGACTCAATACAAACCACGTAAGCTTAACATAACTTTCTGAAGAAATGGATGAGTCCCTACTATCTGGATTGCACAGTCAGTAATTTTCTACCCATTAGAAATGACCTAACTGCCCAAGGAACTTTGTGCCTCTCCTACTCAAAGACCCTTCCATGTAAGCACAGTCCTGCAGCATATAAGAAGTTAAGATTTTCTCTGGTCCTCCAAGAAGCTCCACAACTGCCAGTCACTAAACAGTTCAGTAAATCGTACTATTATTCTGCACAAGAACCAGCAATAGTGCTCAATAAACTCTGACAATGGAAACCTCACACTTGTTTAAAGATTTTTTTTTTCCACATAATTAGCAGTTTATCCAGAGAACTCACTTCCTAAATACCGACACGTACGCTACACATAAATTTTATTTAAACCAGCTTTCAATGAGACTTGCAAAATAGCTACAAAAGTTAAGGCTGTGCTTATGAACTGTGTAAGTTAGATGCAAACTCCAGATGGAATGGGATCTCCAAAGTTTAAAAATATCATTGATCCAGGAAGGAAGTTTAGCTCCAGTGGATACTTCATCAATGTAAACTCTGTTCAGGTCAAACTTTCTAAACAAAAAGGCACAGTAGCTCCACACCTAGCAATTCACTGCTAGAAGAAAAGATGGAATCCTGTTAAGTGGTTCCTCACTCTTCTACTCATTCACTTTACTGTGCGTTGAAGCACATTAACAAAATGTTCAATATAAATATTGCTTAAGTGATAGCATTCATTCTTCCAAATATGTTCTGGTGACACGTAAGAGCTTAAAATTATTTATTTTTTTCTTTTGTCTTTTTAAATCACAGCATGCATCTTTCTTTGCCATCTGTTTAAAACTGATTTAATTAACTAGAAAAAGTCATATTTTGCTGTTTCATCTTATATGAGATTTTGAAACCGGCCAGGTCAGTGTTTCTTTCAGTCCATTATCACAAATCTAAGTTGTGAAATCTCTGCATTTTATTGCATTAGAGTATCACAACTTTGTTGATTTGGAAGGGTTTTTTTAGTTCATCTACCAAAGAGCATAAAATACACTTAATTAAAACACTTATCCTTTTAGTTCTATTTTTTATCAGCCAAAAGATGTGAGTTAAAACTATCTGCCAAGGTATTACACTTCAACAGACTTTTGTACCTTTAGCTTCTCAGTTTTATTACAGAACGGACAGACAAGCTGTAGACATTTACTCATAACCACAGAACACCTTAAATCAGAGTTAGAAGTGATTTTTTTTTCCTTGTAACTCTCATGCTTAGACGATGCTGCACTCTGCAGCACATCTAGATTTAATAATGTAATTCAGAGAGGTAGAAACTACATTTAAGGTAACGTGCACACCTTGCTTTTAATCTCAAGTGCGAAGCTGCCTTCAGCTGAACACCAGCCACTCTAGTCACCAACCAAATACTCATTCTTAAATTTGTTCCTCTGACTGAACACTTTGAAACAGTGATTTATTGTCTCTTCTCCAGTCTCTTCACATACCTATGGTTTCTGGCAGGTCCAAGAGCTCATTGTGCTGCAAGTCAAGGTTGGTGATCTGCGTGCAGCTCCCAATCTCTTCTGGAAGATGTTCAAGCTGATTGTGCGCTACATCCAGCGTGATGAGGTTACACAACTCACCTAAGAGCACACGAGAAAAGCAGAACATCAAGTTCTTTAACATGCAGCTCTAGACAATGACTTCCACACAGAGATTAATAGAGTCAGACAGATTTGGGGATAATCTGAAAAAAGCTAAGGCTACCATGAAGTTATACATCTAAAATGAGGCATTACAGGATCGTAATTTCATCAGTCAGATCTAAAACCTGATCAAATTATTTTTTTTCTTTTTAAATGCAGAGAAAGCTTTTATAGATTCTCTGGAAAAAAATACTTATTTATTCAGTTCCTTCTGACATTTCAAGCTGTGGAATAAGAGTATAAAACCTATACCTCACACTTGTTTCAGGGTACCAGAAGTTTAAAATGTACAGAGTAAGGGGCTTGGACTGAATTTTGAGAAATTAAGATCTGTTTTTACACCATGAATTACTTTCAGGCACACAAAAACCAACAATTAAAAGGCATCAAAATCATTTGGCTGACAACCTAGATAATCCACCCAAAGTCCCAAGTACCATTTTTAATCATTTTTAGTCATCACAAAAAAGGCAACATAAGTAAACTATAAACCTACTTACACACATCATTATATTTTATATATGCAAACAGAGCTATAGCAAACAAAAGTTTGAAATAAAAGGCTTATCTGTTAAGCTTTAAGAAAAGACTGGACTTGCGCACTGTTTAGTGCTACTTTACATTGAACTGCTTCATTCGTGACATTTACACATTCATTTAAAAGTACAGCTGGGCACAGTACATACAGCAGCTTCACATATTTTAATGACAAGCATATTGTGTTTGGAGCAATAGTTGTGTTTGGAGCAATAGCTTGCTGGGTTTGAAAAAAAAAAAGTGTGAACATGAGTAGAGGTGTATGCCTTTTTTTTTTTTTTTTGCATGTGATGAAGGTGAAATTAACACAAATGATTTGAACAGCTTCAGCTCTATCCAGTAAAGATGAGGTCACTGTATCTGTGTATAAGAGCATGACTCAGTGAATAACAGATTTGGAAGAGTAGCAAAAATTCCTTTGGAGCAGCGAATGTCTATTTTTAAGCTTCAGTGTCGTATCTTTAACATAGTCCTTTAAGGATTTTTCCCACAGGCCTGCAGGATGAGCTTGGGCAAGTTCCAACATGACGGCTGTCTACGCGTTAGATCAGCAGATAACCACAAATGGTGAATTAAAACCGAATTAATAAATATTTTATGGTATATCTGTACTGAGTTGCAGGTGTCATGCAGCCACAATACTTACTATGTATCATGAAACAGTTGTGAAAGGCCAGGAAAAAAAAAATCCAAGCCCAACAGCTTCATTATTTCATTTATTTCAGACTGGTAGCATTAAACTGATCTTATTTCCTGACTTTATTAATCCAAACTGGAACGCTTTTTTAAGAAACTAGACAGATAGAAATGTCAAGTGGTGCTTAAGCAGCCCCCTTGTCACTCTGTGCGTGTGTCCCCTCTCAGCATTCAAGTGTATTCCAGGCAACCAGAGTCAACAGTTAAACCTGCTGTATCCAGCACTGCATAAACTACGTTTCAACACCATCGGTATACAAAAGAAAGCAAATTCAAGAAAAAATTGAGCAAGAGTTAATGTTGTGTGGTAGGAGCATGGTTTTGTTATTCCTGAAAACAAGTGGGCAAAGTGTAGAAAGCAAAAGAAGGAGAAAGAAAAGCTTAAGGAAGACTTCAAAGTCTCTCCCTTTAAACAAACAAACAAAAAAAGAAGCCCACAAATCTTTTGCTAAGATAACTCAAGAACCTTTGCATATTTTGGGGCAGTAGTTTTCACTTCATGATTGCTGTTTTCACTTGTTTTCACTTCAGACCTAAACCAATGATGTCAAATTTGAAATGTGGCATAAATTTCATTTCATCACACTGATTTCTCATTTACTTGACTCTTCCCACTCTACATCTGCTGAAGTCGGAGAAATACTTGGGTTTTTGCAGCAACATTTGCTGCACTTCATTTTTGCACCTGCTGAAAACTTTGACAACAGAAAGCTATGTGTTTGAAACAAACATCTTACTAGCTAATTCTGGAGAGGGGAAAAAAGAATGCTTGGGTTTTTTTTAGACAATTAGGGGCAAGCTAGCACTTTGTTTCATTTGGATAGCCCAACTTAATACTGTTATATTAAAGATGCAGGCAATATTTTAAAAAGCGACAGTGTCAAACATTTAATAAAACTCTTGAATGTTGAAGCAGATTGAGGATTGTCCAAAAATTTTAAGACTTCAGAGCAGAAATGAAGTGAAAGTTAAAGTACTGTCATGAAGTAGAGTGACTTAAGGAAACTAATTTCCAAAGATTTTATGATATTTAGTTCACATTGCTCTTGGATGTAATAATGCTTATGGTTTGAAAGCATCTCACCAAAATGTTCTTTTTTCCCCCCTAAAGAGAAGAACGAGAGGCATGGGGAAGTGCTGGTAGCATTGAAGTTCTTTCAGTACTTTAACTAGGATTGCTGAGACACAACACAGAGAGTGGGCAAAGCAACAAAAAGCACTCAAAGTACATTTCTGTTCTCCATGGGACAGGGGAAAAAAAAAAATCTTACATCCAATATGCTTTACAGGGTGAAAAAAGTTCACGTAATGTGGTAGAGGCTTATCTTCATGTGCAAAGGCATAAAGAGTGCCACCAGCACTGGGTGGCTGAACCCAAACACTCGCTGGGCTGTCCCCTGAAGAGTCATCAGCCCCATGGCCAGTGAGAGACCCACCACAGGGAGTAAAGGGAAAAATCTCTCGGGAGCACCTTGCAGACAGAGGGCTGTTACTACACGCTGGGCTTGAACATCTACTATGAAGTGCAAGGAAGAGCAACTTGGGGTGGTGAAGAGTTGCTATGGGACCTTTGGGGTAGGCGAAAGAAAGGAATCAATGTGATTTAGGGAGGACAAGTGTGGCAAAACAGATGGGTAAGGAAATAACAACCTCTAGTCCTTTACAAACTAATTCTGGTCACACCCTGTGGCCGATCAGCACCGTCTACCTTGTCTCCTCCTTAAACGCTATTTTCCTGGAGGAGAGGCTCTCTGTGCTGCCTGCACGGGTGCCTGAGTACCAGCAACACTCCAGTTAATGGGACCAGCACTACTGAAAACATCCCAGAAGGTGGGACCAGAACCAATCTGGGCCAGGCCAGTGGCTGAAGACCAGGGGCAGCTCTTTTGCCAGCAGACTGACGGCAGAGACTTCTCCCATGAACGGACATGCTGGGCGCTGCCCTGCTGCACAACGGCCGCTCTTACAAAAATCATGCCAGGATAAACACATGGCATAAACAATGGACACAACAAATAATGACCTGTAAGAACAAAGAGGCCACGCTTAAGGCATCCACACGATGCTCTTGCTCAGAGCCAATGTAAAGCCAGCTTGTTTCAGGGACTGAAAGTGTCCTCATTGTCCAAACAGTGGCAACTGAACTGAAGCAAATGCTTCTTAAAGAAATAATGAAAATAAGTTCCACTAAGATACAGCTGAAATAATTTTTGCTTAGCCAGAGTAAGAAGCATATGTCAAATTCAAGATGAAAATTTTTCTAAAAGAAAGATTTATGCTGGTACAAAAAGAAAAATGGCTAATGAGTGAGGAGCTCCTCATCCTATATTAAGAGAAACATTTGTTCTTTTCTGGTGTACTACATAAACTTTGCTGAAATATGTTCATATCTTAATTTAACAGAAATACACCAGCAAGAAATGGGCTGCAGCTCAAAATCAGTCTTAACCAGAAAGCAGTTTATTAAAGAAAAACTCATTCCTGTTCACCACGTGGACAACTCCAGCATCACTTCACCAAAGGTCTGTTCAAACACCTGAAATCACTGGAGTGAGGCAAGCACTGCTCCAGGGAAATACTAATCACAGGTAAAGAGAACTAACTCTTCACCACAACTAACGGCCAAACCAGACAAATCTAAAGCTCACGGAAGTGAATAAAGGATTCTTTATGGAGACTACTTGCAACCACACTGAAGGGATAAGCATCCTCAGGACAATTAGAAAATAAACTAGGAAGGTGTAGGGGCTTGAAGCTAAGGTTTTCTTTTCTCTTTTCCTTAATACTACATGGCACTGTAATTGCAAGGGAAAAAAAAAATGAAGCTCAAAATCTGCCAAGAAAGCAGACATAAATTGCATGTACTAGCCGGATTGAAAATGAAAGATTTTGAAGTAACACCCATACGAAATACATAAAGTAGTTTCCATATGAATAATTTTCACAAAGCAGTTATACCCTATTATGTATTTTTTAAAAACTTGTATTTTAAAAGGTTCTACAAGGTAAAAATTTATGAAAATTCACAGACATTTTTTTCAGATAAAATACTTCATGAAGACTCTCAACTACCTTCCAGTTGAAAACTTTGTTAAAATTACTGAGTATACACCTCAAGAATTCTTTAAAAAGTGGGGTAAGCAACCACCTCATTCTTCTTCTCATATTCATGAAAACTAAAAGTTATAGTATGACAAAGCTAAATATACCTCCTGAAAAACCACAGCATTACGAAATGACTAATATTTCCTGCATAATGAGGCAGAATTACAGCCCCATTACATGGCCAACCTTGAAAGCCTGTTAGGACAAGAGGACCGGGTTACATGTCCTGACTTACATAACTCTGAAAATTCTTCTTGGCTCTTTAAAAAAAAAAAAAAAAAAAAAAAAAAAGTATGGCTTTGTTAAAAGAAAAAAAATATTAAAGCACAAACAAATTAATGTTCATGTAGGGTCAATAGCAGAGAGGCTTCTGTGTCTCCTACCACTGATTTGCTCAGTGGGCAACACTCTGGGACAGCAAACACAGTTTGTAACACAGAAGGCAGCCTGTTTTCCACTGGATTAACTCCGTGCCTGCCCATGCTTAAGTAGATTGAAAATTATGAAATCCTTCACAACATGATAAATCCTGGGCCAGATGACACAGCGAGAGGATCAAGACTCTTATGGAAAGAACAAGGAAGAGGAGAACGCAAATATTAGTGGGACTTCAGGCTGATGTGTCAGAATATTAGTGGTAAACTAATTTGTAAAAAATAACTATCTGGAATCAGCAATACTGGGAACAAGTTACAAACAGTTCCCATAATTTTGGTACTTATTAATCTTTCACTAGGTTCTCTGCCAGGGAAAAGAAAAAAAAAAGATTTTTAGTCCATCTATAAAGATAAGAGTCCTGATTTTAGAAAAATAATAAAAGCGATTTTACAGTTTCAGAATCTTTACCCTCTCTATGAAATCTGAATCCGGGACTGTAACAGACAAGGTGAACTTCTTCCAGGTGCACTATCAACTGCCCAAAAGAACAGTTAAGGAGTCAAAGCTATTTTGAATTATTACTACGCAACTATGACTTACACAGAAAAGTTACTGAATAGAAAGAAAGTAATTTTAATATGGTCACAAGTGACTTACGTACCAAAGTTAAAATATTCATATAAGTAAGAATAAGCTCAGTAAAATATTTAGAATATGCAGAATGTGCAACAACTAGTTATGGGAACCACTCAAAAACACTGAAACTGGAAAGATTCAAAATCTGGTCTAAAACAAGCTTCAACAAGACACAACAGCAAAACACTTTGTATTTATTGTTCGTAAGTGAAAGTAACAAATATAATTAAATTAAAAACATGTCCAAACAACATTTTGAACGTGCGAAACATAGAAGAAACAGTCCTAGCAAAGGCTCAAGGCAGGATTTGAGCTGGGCAGTAGCACAAACCAACAGGAACCTCATGGAGTGCCAAGGCAAAGGCAAAGTCTTGCATCCAGCAGGGAATAACCCTGGAAAGCCGGTGAGGAGACAGCCCTGCAGGGAAGGACCAGGGGGACCTGGCGAAGCTGGGCCTCGGGCCACGTCTTGGATCACGTTCTTTTCGAGTGTGGAACAATGCTCACTCTCAAATAATAAAGGCTAACCACCTACCCAGCTGCACTCGCAAGGGCAGCCTGCGGGAAGAGGTTGTTCCCCTCTATTCAGCACTGAAGAAACTAGTCAAACAGTTAAAACAATTGCAGGACTGATATTAAAAAAAAAAATAGCTGGACTTCCAATACGCTGTCAGTATTTACTGGAATTACACTTGAGGCATCATCCCAATAAGCTCTGCAAGTAGATCAAAAAGGCAGGACTACTTAATCATTATCCGAAAGCCAGTCTGAAGAAAATGTCATCAGGAGGAATTTGACTAGCTGATAAGATGAAACTGCGTCCCCACAAGAGCTTTCATAGCAATCAGAACCCAGATACCAAAGCTGAGGCCAGGCAAAATCAACTTCCTCACTCTTCCTGCTACTCAAGAAAGCAACCAAAACTAGATCAAATAAGCCGTCGTTTTCTCTGACTTCCAGGGAGCAGCACACATGTCTCAGTACTTGTATTTATTCCACTTCTGTTCACAACTTCGTGGTCTTATTATATTAGCATACAAAAATACAAAAATATTCTCAACCACTGTCTGCAGACATCAGCACGCCAACTAAGCCCAGGAAGACAACCTGTTTTCCTTCAAACTGTTGAAAAATAAGGGGCTCTTAAATACAAATAATGTAAATAAATATTTCTCTATATTGTCAGGTCTGCTAAAAAAAGGGGAAATGAAATTCAGAGCATCACTGAAAAGCTTTGCAACTATCAAGTCATTTAATAAGGAGACATTATATTCAGCATGGAGTGAGCAGATGTGAACTAATGCAGCTGCACACATCTGGTTTGCTGTCTGTGCTACTGAAAACCAAACCGGTGCAAGTGTTATGAAAAAGAGTTTCGAAGCAGTGAAGAAACCACAAATGATCTAAATATCAGGTAGATGGGAGAAGAGAAGAACAGAAGAGAGTCTCAGAGACATTCCAAGTCTGGTGTAGGCAGATTCCCTGAATTACAATCTAAAAATATTTCCCTTGCAGAACAGCCCTGACCAGATTCTCCATAGAATAAGAGTTGCATTCACAGACAGAAAACACAATATTTGGAGTCTTAAGAAACTTGCAGAAACTATGCAAATGTAATTTCAACTGTTTGAGCTGCACATGCTAAGAAGACAAATATATCCAAAACCAGTATAAGACGCATTCCTGTCTTTGCAAAGAAAATAGTATCAACTTAATTCTGCAAAACAATTCCTTCAACACAACATGGAGGAATGCAATAAAACTTCTGACACAAGAAATGCAAAAGGCTTGCTTAAGTAACGGCCTGCAAATTGAAGCATTTGCTTGGCCTCCTCCCAAGACTGTTCCTCTGGTTTTCATCCTTCTCGTGCTGACTGTCTGACTCACCAAAGCATTCACATTCTTCCATTCTAATCTTCAAGTTTTTGATCTCAGTGGAATGGACAATTTACCAGATATGGCGATGAAGCTGGAGTCCACCTTGCGAACTCATTTCCACAATTATCCCTCCAGACTGTGTTTTGGCAAAGCTTCCGCGTGGAAACCTTTCCATAAGGGTTTTGTTTCATAGATGCCATCAGAGACTGAAGCACTGAGTGAACAGGTAAGTTCTGCTTTTGCACTCAGTTTGTATATATATTCGGCATCTGCATAACAGCGACTTTCTAGTTAAGAACAACATTCAAAACAAACTTGTGGATTTTGCTAAGGATGAAAAGCATTTATAGGATTTGAAAGGAAAAAAAATGGTCAAGCTCTTGGAATAGGAGTCTACTGAGAATTACTGAGGAGACAAGCTGCACCAGACTCAGGAAATCCCTGATGTGAAAATAGTTGGATCTGGAAAAGTTGTTCAGTTAAGCCTCATATATACACTTACCTGTTTTTAAGAAGGTGTTTGCTTAGGGCTACAGCGAGAAGCAGAATACTGGGCAAGATGCACTCTGAAAATTCATTACCACTGTTAGGTAGGGAGCAATTTATAAGAAAAACCAGGTTCGCAAAGAGCAACGTAGAGCAGTTACCAGGACACCAAAACAAGCTACACAGGGTTTTATGGGAAAATATATGGAAAGCAGAGGGGAAAGGAAGAAAAAGAGATTCTGAAAATATCCTCTAATGCATTTTCAGTGGCTCTCTGCAGACAGTAACCTGTCCTTCTTCAAACCACTTGGAGTGCACTTCATGGGCTTTTATACAACAAGAGCGATCCTACGCTGTGAGGTTTCACAAGGGTCCTGCTGCTCTCACACTCCTCCTCCTGCACCAGCTCCAGTCTTATCTGAAACTTCACTGATTTCAACCAACCAAAGTAGCAGACAACAGAAGTAGCAAAACTATTAATATTTTTCTGTTAGTTTAGTGAGATAAATCAGCTCCTCACCAAGGAACCGATAAAAGAAGCAGGAGTGAGCAGCTTGGAAGCTATGAGGACAGGGAATGCGAACTGCCCCTTTGGGTGTGAAAACTCCCCCTAATTCAGCTCTTGAACAGCTTCTGGCTACATGTGCAAACAAAAACGGATTTAAAAATAAAAAAACCAAAACATCAGAATAGGAAATCCGTTTAGCTGAAAACTTTTAAAAATAAAAAAACCAAAACATCAGAATAAGTTTTCAGCTAAACGGATTTCCTAAGTATTTTTAGATTTTATTCGAAGCAATTTGTATTTGAAACGACAACAATGCACATCACAACTTACTATGCAATTTCAATTGCATTTAAAAAAGTTGAAGTAATATACATATTGCTAGAAAGTGTTAAGAGAAGTCCAGTAAATAACTAGTAACAATGTTTTGCTGCATACCAAGAGCTGGAATTTACTGAGTTATTAAAAGACTATTATCCATACTTTGGAAGAAGATATTTTCTTCATTTTTTGGTTTACTGAGTGAGTTCAGTTGAGTAAACTACTACTTAAAATTAAGAAGCCTTCTGAATATTGAAAAGACAGGAAACCTTACGGCCATCACCCTACCCACAATAAAGCAGCTGGATGCAAGGCAAGGAGAGCTATTGCATTCTGGGGGGGAAAAACCCCAGAAACACACACATCTGTTCACTAACTACAGATAACACCACTTCCTCTTTCTCACTAAAACGTTTATTTTAAATGCAAAGCAACTTTTTCCCCACTGTAGCCTTGTTTAATTTTGTGTTGTTAAACTACTAAAAGACAGTTTAATGCCAAAAATAGAACCAAACTCTAGATTAGTTCCCAGCAGCTCAGTGCTGATAGATAGGTTCGCCTCTTCTAGGTTTCCCAAAAGACATTACACACCGTAACAGGTCGGTTGTTTTAAAACAGTTTCCACGACCACTGAAAATCTGATCAGCTACGTGTTTCGCTAACAACACTTTGAGAAATGTTTTATCTTTGCTCAGACTTTTATAAAACGTTTTAGAGTTAGTTTCAGGTTTCCTTAAAAGGAATCCAACAAGTGTTGATACTGTATGCTTTCACTGCGAGCAGAGCAGCAGAGCTCGAGATAAGCATCTCTAGAAACTCAGTTTGAAATCACATGACCAGTAGTAGAGTTTCTACGTGACATCTATTGAACAAGGAACACGACCGTCAGGAACACTACGCAGGCCAACAGAATTTGCAGGGAACGTTAACGAAAGGCATGAAAGCAAAAGGCGTGAAAACCCAGGCAAATAAAAAGTGATTTGAAAAAAAATATCAGTGAAGTATCAAATTAGTTTGGCATACAGTGTTAACAGCTTTCTAGAAAAATATGGAAGAGCTAGTTTATTCACTCTAGCCAACCTAGACTCCACGAAGATGTCTGATGTACAACCATGCAGAAAATAACTAGGAGGCTCAGGTGACTAACAGCAGACATCAAGATACCTGGGGGAATTGGTTACAACTTGTTATGGATGAAATAGGATTGAAAGTAAAATATCATCTTGGATGGAGGTTACCTCTCCACGATTCTTCAAGATCCACCTCAAGACCAATCTTATCCAGTGTCTTCAGCAGTGACTTAAGTCAGAAAGGAAGGGTTTTCTAGCAAGCTAAAGGCATTGGAAGAAAATAATGGAAACTACGACATTTAGTAGTGTTAAAAAAAAAAAAAGTCTATTTCTACAAGGATCTCAAGTCTGATCTCAGGTCTGCTCTCTGGCTGAGAAGGCAAAGAGCACAGGTGTCTTAGGTGCTCACAAGAGGGTTTGCATGTAAATCTAACATAGTTGCAATATAATCCAGACACACGGACAGTTCTCTCCAGCACAAAGAGGGGAAACTCTCACATGGAACAGTATTATTCAAACTAATCAAGCATGCTGAGCATTCAAAATATAAGACAACACAGAAAACAGATAGTAGAGTGACAGAAGGAATGAAGATTTTACGCAAGACTAAAATTTGTCTGAGTAATGGCCAGAAGAAGATATGACTGTTGTCAGCACATGCAGTGGAAGAGCAAATGTAAGCAACAGAGGGGAAACTGCTGCATCTAAGAAGAGTGAAACCAGCACCAAAATCAACCACCAGCACCAAAATTAACGGTCAAAGACATATGAGGTGTTGGAAAAGATCTCAAATATCAGAGCACTTAAGACTTCAGGCTCTGCTTTCAATTTCTTTCAATGAGGTCATTAGGCAAATAAATTTTATTTTATAAAGCTGGAAACTAAAGACTTCTAGAAAAGTAATTAAATGGGATGACTGCTTACAAATCAGATGACTCTTTATTTTAAAGGAGGAAGGTCCTAAAGTTGGAAAGCCTTTTATGATTATACAGAACTCACATTTTGTGTCCAGTTCTAGTAAAAGCCATCACAAGTCTCTAGTACCAAAGTAAGGCTTTAATTCCATCATGCTCAACGCTGGCTCTTTGAGGGACCAGGAGCAACATTCCATCTTTCAAGTTGAAATCTGGAGGTTTAATTTTTTTACTTCTTTTTTTTTGTCCAGGGCAAACTTTTACAGCACACCTACCTCCACAAGACACAGTAAAGAAAAGCCAAGATTCTTTGCATAGCTGCACACCAGATTAGCAACATGAATATATCACAGCCGACTGCTGCAAGAGTCTTCCTTGCTGGACAAGTCAGAGTGTTACATAAGCTTTGGATTTTTAGAAATGTGAACAAGCACACTAGCTCACCATCAGATATGTGAGCCTTAGGCCTTGGAACAATGGGGTATTTTTTAAAAGAATTTGAAATGCTCCACATGATATTGCTTTATAAAAGATAATGGCCTCACTTTACTTCCCGCTGTGCAGCAACAAAAATTTCTGTGTTATTTACAAGCTGATAATAGAGCGCTTGCTTGTATATAGTATTTAGGAACTGTATCATAAACACACAAGGGATTAAAATCATTGGGGCTTAAAAGGCAAGGTTGTTGTGGGTTTTTTTAAGTGCACATGTAAAATGCAGAAAATAACAAATGTTTAAAGAAACCGCAAAATTCCACTGCAAAGTAAGAAACAATTTCTCAGCAGTTTCATTTTTCAGCTCTGTTTCCAACTCAAACATTTCATCTTTGTAGTAGAACAAAGCTATGCAAAAGTGAGTGAGTAGAAATCAACTGCAAAAGTGAAAGTAGCTTGTCTGGTTTTACTAGTTGAGAAAAAAAGTTTTAGAATGCCCGTTCTGTAGATCCTGGCAGTTAAAATTACCTCTTAAATTTAGGAATCCTTTAATTAATTTATTTTTCAACTGATTCAATTGCAGGCAACCTCGTCAGTGAAATTTACTTTGTATAGAAAAGGTTGCTGCTGAACACACCAATTTCCCTTCGAAATTCTTCTTAAGGGTGACAGTTGTCTTGCATTTGTTCTTCTAAAATGCCTTCCACAATGAGGTGCTGACCCATAAACAGGGAACAGGGCATTATCACAATACAAATAAAGGCACGGCAGAAGTAAAGTAGATAATGCTCTCAAGCTAGGATTTGATAAAGAACTGAGAACATTGTCTGTATGTGTAACAAGAATAAAAAGAGTCACCAATATTCCTTATATATACATGTATCTACTAAATTTCTCTGTGAAACTGTTACACATAATCTTTCAAGACTATTGCAAACACACACATACAGAAGTGACATGCTTTAATGTAATATTAACCATAAGCATTCAAAAAAACAAAAGAGTTAAGAAGCAAAGAAGTTCCAGCAGCAATTTTTGCAGTATCAAAAACACCTACAAAAAGTTTCTCCAGTGCAACGTCAAACACCGGAATACAACATCGCCCAAATTTTTTTTCTTCACATACTAGTACTAATTTTAATTTAAGCAGTATTATCCCCAGTTGAATCTTGGAAGCTGACTCTTTACTACATTGTGTTTAATAACTGAGCCACAGCCAGATCAGGTAAAGCACTGACAATTGTGTAACACGGCACAACCAGGTATCGGTCACAATTTCTTCAGCCTATCTAGAAAGAAGGGGTATGTTGGGGGTTTTTTTGCAAGCATCAGCCCCATGGTTTCCAGTATGATCCTTTCATTAGTAAAAGACTCAGAGAGGCTGGTGGACGTAAACTGAAGTGTCCAAATAGGTCAAAATTGCAATTCTTTACTGCTCCCAGGGGAAGGTCCTAGGGCTGCCCAGATGCTCGAGCCAACTCAAAAATCGTGTTGATCAGAAAATGTACCACATTAAATGTTTAATTTTTGCCGAGTAAAAAGTGGGTTTGTGGCTACAGAAGAACCCATTCCAATAGCTGCTGTAGGGAGTCAAAGACTCAGACCAACAGCCTCCACACATTTCCTCACTCCTGTTACCATGTACAGAAGCTGCCTGTGTGGGACGTTGCTGGCAACGTGATTACCAGTGTCAGACGTGCTCAGGAGTTCCTGCCATCAAGAACATGTTATCTTACGCATCTTTCATATCAAGGTCCAGGAGAAATAGGCAAATACTGCTGGTTTGAAAAAGATCTATTAGGAATCCAAACAAGAGCATTTCCCAAGCTTTGCAAAATCAGTGAGCTTAGGGGCCAGCTTCAGGAACACTCTGCATACTCGTGCACTGGCTTGCTCAACAGGAAGAAGTCCCACATTAGCTTTTAAAAACAGGACATAGGAATTATTACTCACAGTGTTACAAGGGCTTTTACAAGGTTTTTTCCACACTTGAAGAAAGTCAAAGCAGTTTCTTAACTGCATGAAGTTTGTGTTCCCCCTACCACTAAAGCAACTAAGCTACGCTTGTTTTTTAAAAACTGGTGATATACAGAAAAAAAAACACTGATGATAGAATCTCCCTCCTTTTTACAAGGCACATAGGTTGTTCAAATATTGCTTGAGACCAGTGTGATAGAGATGTTTTCCATGAACCCGAGTCTACTAGGAACAACCTAGGAGTTCTTTATAGACAGCTGTTCATGCATATGTTTTGTAACAAACTATTTAAATTAATAAGCCACTTTCATAATACTTTACCATCTATCAAACTTTTGTAACTGTGCTTGGAAAAACAAATATTCATGAAAAAAGGCATAAGAATCATCAGCCAAGCGTACAACATTTGGCCACTTTATATGAAGAGTCCATGTATCAATATATTCAAGACTTATAAAAGGTAGAAGCTTTCACGAATCATTAACCTGTATTATTAACTGTTACGGCATCCAACAGCTTGCTCATAGTAATAGCGTGTAGCTACCTATTCTACCTTGTTCTACGTTGGTCACACCCCTCTGTAACATGTGCATAATGCGTTTACAATTTGCAACAGTTAATAAATGATTTATAAAGAAATCTTAAAAGGAAATACGCCCCTCTTTTTTCTTTTTTTTTAAACCATCTGGGCTCTGAAGACACAATATGTGAAAGCACAAGGCAAGACAAAAACAAGACACGTCAGATTTTAAAATGATGGATGAAAGGGGTTTTGTTGCTTCAAAAAAATAAAAAAATATTCTCAGTATAAGCTAACATAGCAACAGTAAGATCATAAGTATAATTTCACGAGGTTTTAAATAGAGAAAAGCACCTGGAGAAGTGGCAGTTTACGCATACTTAACTGAATTGCAAAATGAACGTAAGCATAGAATTAAACTTCCAATCGGTGCAATCGCTTACCAATTTCAGCAGGTAGTTGCTTGATTTTGTTCTCTCGTATGCTAAGCATGGTGAGTTTTGACAAGTTTTTGATATCCTTTTCCACAGTAGTTATACGATTAAAGCGTAGGTAAAGAGTGGCGAGAGAGATTAGCCTGTACACCACCGGAGGGATTTCTCGCAGTTTGTTATGCCGCAGGTCAAGCATGCGCAGTTTCTTCAAGTTATCAAGAGAGTCAGGCAAACTGGTGAGTGAGTTTTCACTCAGGGCCAGTGTCATCAGGTTCACAAGACAGCCCACCTCTGCCGGTAAGGACTGCAGTTTGTTACTGTACAAATAGAGTTCTGTTAACTGCGTTAGCTCTTTGATAGCTGATGGAAGCATGTGTATAGACCTCTTGGACAAGTCCAAGCGCATTGAATTCTCTTCCCGGCATTTATTTAGCTCTTTGATCACTTCAGCATTGCTGGATTTTTTGCGGGTACCTGTGGCTGGATTAGGTCTTTTTATTGTATTGTCCACTGAAAACGCTACCCCAGGCTGCGTGCTACTGGAGTCCTTCTTTCCATCTTTGGCATCTTTCCCTTTGGTCTTAGGCTCCTTTTCTTTGCTCTCTTTCCCAAATCCTCCAGAGGCTTTGGCCTCCTTCTCCCTTTCTTTTGATGATGGGACTTTTGGATCCTTCTCTTTACAGTCCTTTTCTTTTCCTAGATTACTACTCATGGTGACTCAACTTCTAGCAAGCACCACATGAAATCCGTTTCTGAAGTTTCACAAGAACAATGCACTGCTGAGGCGACCAGGATCCTTAAAACATGCAAGCGCTGAACCAAGGGAGGAGCTTCGGAGAGGTGATACCCATTTGCTACATATTGGTTCTGAAGGCACTCTTTTCCTAATCCTGGTACCAGGAGATTCGGCTGTAGAGATTAGAAGGTCAAATGCTCTGTATTAGAATTTCTGTAACATAGAAAGAAGAGAATCCAAGTTAACATAAAACTTCCCATTTTGAATGCTTCCACATCAAGGCTGTGCTCACTAATTCAGGTTAATGATTCGTCCTTCTCTTCAAATGTTAATGAAATAAAACAAAAATACTACACACATTGCTCACAAGACCCACTGTGGTAGAAAAGCTATGCTAACTAGTATACACTAGGAAAGAAAAATAACCATTCTTAAAGATAAGACTTCCTTCAGTACTACGTTTGAATCACTGTCTTATGTCTTAGCTTGTTCTTAGCATAACACTGGCCATCAACGTGAATATTCTCTCTCCACTCCACGTCCAGCCAGTCAGTAAAGATCTGCTATGATTTTAAGTGCTTGTCTCTTCAGACAAACTTGTACAGGCTGTGTCTTTCAGCACAAAAGAGTCTCAATTCAATCTACAGTGAAATCTAATATGCTACTGTAACTCAAACACTTCGCCTTCAGATTTCCCTTCTGACTGGCTCTGAACTGGGAGTCTCTGCTTTTAACCTTGTCACCAGCTTCACGTGCTCTGAAGACACAAACATGAGGATTTTTTTAAAATAAACTTATCAAAAAGTCAACTGAAAGCTCTGAAGAAATAATCTATTATGCTTTAAGACAAGCAAAAATTACGAAAGAATTTCTCATGAGTAGGATATAACATATCTTTAGACAGTATCTTGAGTTTTCCCCCCCTCAGTGACTGCAATGCAGCCCAGTAAGTGAACAGATGTCTGAAACTATTACAGAGCCCCATTTACATTTTTACAAAAACATCATGCAACATAGAAAGTAGCTCTGCTTCACGTTTCAATTCAAAATACATGATATGCCTGAGAACTTCACAATTCTGAATACTCTAGATAGGTTTTTGAATGCATCTTTGTGGAAGGAAATACAGATAATCACTGGCAACAGTTATTTCATGCCTCCCAAGTTAGCCCACGTTTTAGCCTAGAACCAACTTTCCTTTCCTACCCAGCACTGACCGATGAAGAAAGCTTGTTTGTGCCTCAGAAGTGTACCTTGTTTCCACAGCCACCTGAGCTATGTTAAAATAATACCCTGAATACCTCCACAGGAGCTGTGTCACCGTCCTAGCATTCCACCTTCTGCACAAGTTCATAAAGCTTGTAAATCAAAAATCAATTTAACAATTATGATGGCATTACTTAAGCCATCAGCAAGTACTAGAAATACATTTTTTAGCAAAGCTCAAGTAACTATTTTTAATTGCACAGTCATGCTATGTATGCTTGTCTTCAAGTATAAACATGTACTCAGAGAGCACAAGGGAGTACACTTTGCTCAATATAATCACTCATATTTAAAAAAAAAATAATTAATCTGTTTAAGGACGGCAAGAAGGGCAAGCCACTTTACCTCAGCTGCTAATCAAGCTGTTTAGTAACAAAGCTCAAAACAGAACC
>NW_009709831.1:5972-13618 GCF_000703405.1 Apaloderma vittatum | reverse complement strand
TGCAGAACCACAAAGCGGTACTGATATTACCCTGTAAAATCAAAAAACCCTACTGCCCCCAGTTACTGGCCTCCGGACACCTCTGTAGTAAAGGACCATGGCTGTTGGCTAGCAGCAACAACAGCTTTTAAGTTGGAAATTTTCTTCAAGGCAAAGTTCTCTAGAGCAACACAAGACAGTTCCTTACTGCATTCTTAAGATTTCCAGACAGCCTTTACACCACCCATTAACCCGACCCATCCTGAAGATTACCAGCCTCACTGTACTGTAGTTGAGAAGTCAGCACTGTATAATCTATGTGCTTGTAAAATTCCAGCAACGGGAAACTTACTGACTCCAAACGCAAAAACGCAGTTGGCCAAAGGGCGGGAGCCTGAAATGCCTGAGAACTTGTTCCAGTGTGAGAGGTAACACAAAGACTAGAGAACTAACACAGTTTCAAAATTCTGATAATACCCAGAAAAGTCAGCCCTGTAGCAATGCCAGACAGCTACTGCTCCGCATCAAGCCCCTGAAGCGCAAAATGCTCAAAGCGCTGCTGCTCTCACAAGCTTTCAATTTAATCAAATTTAGGACCCACCAAGAGATTTGTTTCATTTCTTATGTGCATTGCAGCTGAAGGGGGTTTTGAGAGAGCCTCAGAAAGCAAAGATGGCTGGAGATTAGTACTGCTGAAAGCAGCTCCCGTAGTCCAAATGCTCCAAATAATCTGCATGCATTTCAGTGTCTTTGTTAGCAATTACTTTAATTGTACCTAAAAAAAACAAATTAAAAAAAAAGTGGGGGATGCTCCCTACTTCAACACATCAGTTTAACATTTCATTTTCTGGTACGAAACAAAGATATTTTGCTTAGACTATTGAAAAGTCATTAAAAAGATCACCCCAAACGTATAAAGAAAATTCAGAGTGACACAAAGGGTCATGACCAGAGACTTCAGCATCGTCTCACAGTTAAAGACGTGAGGAGACAGGCAACCTGCAGACAAGTCACAGGCAGCCATGGTTTTCTAACACACAGAAACAGGAGCCAAAGGCAGTGCAGGCAGCCTTCAAAATAAACTCCCTGTTCAGTGACAAAAGGCTAACAGTTAAATGTACAGCACCTATGTAATTTGTATCTCTGAGGATTTTAATTCCTGCCCGAGACTATAGTTAAAATAGCTTGAGAAGGTTTAGCCTCCTTCTTTCCAAATAAAATAATGCTCCAACATCCAGAACGACTACAAATGGCACTTAAAAGAAGAAAAAGCCTATGATGGGATCTTTACCAGATGAAACACAACAAAAGCCAGGGCAGAGGGAATCACACCAAAGAAGATGCTCTGACTGGAATGGCCTCACATTTCCAGAGCCTGAGACACCCCAAAGATGCCAGCATCTCCCCGGTCCCCTGCCCACTCACCGGGGCTGAGATTCACAACAGCAGAAGGTCCTACCAGCCAGGGTTCACCCAGTTACGTCGTGAAGCACTGAACTCATCTGCCACAAAGCAGCATTTGTGTCCTGGTGATTCCTGTTCCTCTTGACATCACTGCAACCTTTCCTCCCCTCTTTATCACAGGGGGAAAAGGTCCCAGAAAGTACAAGAGCCAGGGCAGGACTGCAGTTCATGAGACAACCCTTTCTCTTCCTACAAGCCTCTTAGTCACCACACATCATCAACTTCACAGACTCACACAGAATCTCAGAATATCTGAGGCTGGAAGGGACCTTGAAAGATCACCTAGTCCAGCTCCCCTGCCCGAGCAGGATACCCTAGGGCAGCCACACAGGAACGCGTCCAGGCGGGTCTTGAAAGTCTCCAGAGGAGGAGCCTCCACAACCTCTCTGGGCAAAAGTGAAAGACAATCAACCAAAAGGTCTTCCTGGCTAAATAATGCTGACCTACCTCCCAAAATTGGCTAAACCCAGGAAACAACTTTTCTAGGCTATCCTATGATGTTCCTGTACTATAACACAGAGGCAGCACAGGACCTGAACAACTATATGAAACTCATCCTATTTCTAGTATAACTTTCAATACTTATTGCAACCTATCTAAAATTATTTTTAACATATTCGCATGCTACATAAATGAGGATGCATGTTTGCTGCTGTATGCTTTTAGCTAGCAGGACTAAAATGTTGCTGTTTCCTACATTAATGACTGAGCTTTGAGAAAGAACTCAACAAGGCAGCTACACCCAGAACTCCTTAATCCTACCAACACGTATACAAATGAAATGCTCAACTTCACATAAGCAGCTCTACAGAACTTTTGTTTCTACTGCAGTTCATTCAGGCTGATGGGGTTACTCACATACATCAAGTTAAGCATGCATGTAAACTTTTGGAGGACATAAGCATAGTCACATATACTACAGGGGAAGCAAAATACACTTCAAAAGGTTATTCATATTTTTCCAGCCCTTTTGATTAAAGGACAAGAGTCATCATCAATTCTAAACTACAGTCAAACAAGCATTTATTGTATTTCAAAAGGAGAGCTTCTTTTAGAGATATTTTTAGCAAAAGGAAATTCAGTGAAATTAGCCAGTTCTGCCAACTACTTCCATTTTCCAATGCTGTTCAAACCGACTTCCTGTCAATATTAATTGACATTAAAACATTTAACTATTGTGCGCTGGAGAACTTGAAAAACTGGAACAAAATTCTTGCTTGGTACAGCATATGAAGGAAAACAAAACTTCTGGAGAACTTTAGGAAAATAATCTCTTCCAAATATTATTTTTTTTAAGTAAATTATTTGTTAATAGCTATAAATAACCAGCATCAGAGTTTCGATTCACTCCTTCCGATGTCTGGTGAACACAACCCAGATGTATTTATTTTTTCCTCTCAACTGTAACAGACAAAACTTCAGAAACACAAACAGCTTCAGCCTAGACTCTATCACCTTCCTTAGCTGTCTGAAAAAGAATAACGCATCAATCTTATATATTTTACTGATTTTTTTTTTACATGTACAAGTAACTGAAAAGATATTTCACTTACTTTGAACAATAGAACCCACAACATTTATGCAATAAATGTTTTACTAAAAACACAGTAATGTAGGAATAATCATGTCTGCAATTCTAGAGATAATAATAAACTAATCACCTGCAACTTGGTAATATAAATACCAATGCTTCCTGGTCATTATCTAATACGATATGAGGCTCAAGATAAAGGATTTCACCCAACTGCTATTCAAAGAAGGCTGTAAAAAACTTAACTGTCTCCTACCCACTACCGATGAGCAACTTTACTATCTCCAAAAAAAAAAAAACAACCCAACCCTCTGCCAATACTACTTCAGAGCTTAGTAAAGACTTCTCCTCAATTACATCTTTTAATTTTGATTTTATATGAATGAACTCTCAAGCAGGCAACTAGAACCAGTGCTGAACTGGTGCTGGAGGAAGGCAGCCAGCAGGAACGGCCGAAGCTCACCTCGCTGATGGCACCAAGGTCCTGCTGGAAGTCTCACCGCTCCGGCCTCAGAGCAGTTCCCTGTATATTCACAGAGATGGTTTGAAGACAAAATCATTAACTGAAATAAAGTATTCTCCCACTGCTGAAATATTTCCCTCTCAAGTGATGAGGCTAACCACCAGCACTCTTTTCTGCCAAAGGAAAATCATCATGGCACATCATCTCACAAAGCAGCCACTTTACAGCTTCGCCTAAACACTTACTGGTTCCTGTTCTGTGTTTCAGCAGACAAAATAGGCATTTGAAATTGTAAACATTTCTAATATTCTAAGCATCTGATATCTACAGCATCATTTTCACTAAAGCCTAATACACTCAAATAAAACAGGATTTTACTTCTTCTGTAACGTAGCAAAAGACCTACAGGCCTGCATATTGAAGGAAAATCCTTTACTACGTGTATAATTTTCTATCGTGGATTAGCAATGATTTTTCTCTTCATTCTGTGCTTATACTAACCTAAACTCAAAGGGCACACATCACGGCTAGGGCTTTTCAACCCAAGTAACAGAAGAGGTTTATTCTGAGTATTAAGCACAACAAAGAAATAAGAAATCAACTCATACTTGACACTCCAGAGTAAGCAGACAATCGCTCCACTATATAATAACAAAGAAAATGTTTTGAGATTGCAATTCTGATCTAGGAAATTCTGATTAGACAGACCTAAGTGGCTTTTAGCATTTGAACTCTGCCTTGTTGCTATCTCATAATCACAGCAACACCTGTTCACAAACAAACAGCAAAGAAAAAAATCTACCTTCTTAAAAGTATTACCTTTTACTCAGTATAGCATGGGATATATCAAAACCTTTTTGTACTCCACTACACCACAAACATGAACACATCAATAAGCAATGGAGGAAATATAAAGTTTAGCCCAAGCAGCAATGACAACTTTCCATTCTCAACACCACATAGGCAACAAAATAGATGGTCGCTACTTTCATTTCAAAACCCAAACAGCTTAAGCCAACGAGTCACTCGCAAACAAAGCACATTCTCTCCTACAATTTGCCAGCTCCAGACATCTGATCTATGGTTTTCATCTGTGTAAGTGCATTTGAGCTTCTGCCGCTGCAGCCACCACAGAACAGCTGGGAGCAAAGTGCTGAATCAGTCACCGGGCGGTTGCGCTGCTCCTCTGAACACAAAACCGCATTCAGAGGTACAGAGACAGAACGGGACCAACTAGCCATCGCACACTGCCTCAGATCAAAAACGTCACCTCATCTATCGTGACAAAACTAGTGCTCCTCAAATACGCCAGCCAGACAGTTTCTCCTCTTTGGGAAGAAAACTCCTTTATTCCAGGGTATAGGACAACTGACAGCAGCAGCATAATACGGTAAAGACTCTTAGTGCCAGCTGCGACGGCTGGGCTGCTCAACAGAGAAGGCTGACCATTAAATTCCTCTCAGTCCTGCAAATGAACGGCCAGCAGATGGTAGTTTACAGACTACCAACCCAGCCCGATTCCAATATATCTGGATGTGACCCCACTTTCCCCCCTAATCCCCTCTCCCGCTGAAGGAGCGGCTTGTTGCCTCCCTGCACGCACAGCCCACGCCTGCGGAGCTGGGTGAGTGAGGGGGCCCAGACCCTGACAGCCCGCTAAGCCCTTCAGGATATCTTCATCTGCCAAAGGACTGCAGCCAAGCCCACTCCCTGCCCCTTGCTGCCTCCGTGGCGGCACAAGAGCTGAGCATAACCCGAGCTCGCATTTGAGCGAAACCTGGAGGTCAAGACAATGACTGAACAAACATCAGACCACGGGGGCAACAACTAGACCGTTTTTGAAGGCTTGCTTACACTTTACTTGTGGTTTCTTAAATCTGCATTCTTACATCTGCAACTTTAGGCATCTAATTATAAACCTATGAGCAATTAAAGCTGCAGTTACTATAAATAAGTGAATCAGTTTCAATGGGTGTTTGGAGGTTGATCGCTTTGTGCTTGCAGAACCAGGCGCTACCTCTCAGGACGTCTCATCCCGGCTTCTGACACAACTGTGCTTGTCCATGGCAAATGCCCAGGCATGTAGATGTTGCTGCCAGTTTCAAAGCTTTTGAATCCATCTTCTCATTCACCGGCCACCAGATTTGTTGCTCTCTGGACAGACTTCATTGCACTAAATGCCAGGTCACTTACCAAAGTCCAGACGCATCACAGCAAAAAGGCTCCACGCTAGCAGACACAAAGTCACCTATCTCTTGAGTTCCTGGGGGTAGAAAGAATCTTTTGTGCCCTGTCTTTGAACTCATCTAGCAAGCATAAAAATATATATGCTGTGATTCATTACTTTTACAAAGCACATACTTTTTCTCCTTTACAGGAAAAAAAACCACTAGTTTTTGGCCAAGTTATAAAATACCATTTCATGGTTTTGTAGAAATAAACTCTAAGAGCAAGTACAAAGAACTCTGCAAACTCCATGCAGCATCTTATTTTAATACGTAAAAAGGTACTTTCTGCATGTGTGGCCCCCTAGCATGTACCTTTTGGGCTGCATGTCTCCGTTTCCATGGTAACTTCTTGTCTCAGCAGGCTATGTAATCCTGCATAATACATGAAATTTGAAAATCGTAACTTGCTGGATGAAACAGATTTGCTGGTCTTAGTATAGGTCCTAATCACCATATATGCCTAAAAAAAAGGTTAATCTAAATGAACATCTCAGTCTAGGAAAATCGAGTTATTTCTGTGACCATACAAATTCCGCATCTATAGTGGTGTTCAACGTTCCACAAGAACAAGCTACCGCATGCCCTCCCTTGAATAAAGATCTCCTCGCCATAGCAAAAACTTGATTTCCACTATCAAATTTTACTATTACCACTACACAGTCCCCAGGCTGTACAATTTGGACCCCCTCAACAGTTCCCATAAGCAAAGGAAGCAGCCTGCCCTACTCGGCTTTGGTACGAATTTGACAGAAAACGGCCCTGATCCCACCAAAGGTGATGACGTGAACTTTAAACTAGCATTAACTACTTTTCTTTGAGTTACCATTTCCCCTGATCAATAAAAACAACCTATCAAAATAAAATCAACCAAACAGGAGACAAAACAAAAATGATGGGCATGAGAGAAAGTAAATACACAAAGCAAGAACGGAGTAGTATATCATCGACTAATTATCTATACTATCAACAACCTAAGTTATGTCGATGCTACAGAAACTGGGACAAGCCACATGCTAAATCCCATCTCAGCTAAATAAAACATTGCTCTATTACTATCTAGGGCAGCATCCTACCCAGGCTTCTAACAGCAACTCAGAATCCTCTAGCAAAAGAGCAAAAATATTATTCATTGTAGCATTTCTCTGTTTCTTTGCCTCTGAATTTGATACAGTAAGTTTGCTCCCCATCTTCAGCATACTTTTATGTAATAATTATGACCATTTCATAGAGTTCAATGCTAGATGACTCTCAGTCCCTTGCATTTTCTGACCATAATTAGTGACTGTGTAAGTCATAAGATCCCTATGCTAGGAAAAAAGCCTATCTAAAAAACAACTTTAAATGTGCTTTTAACAAAATTCTGAATGTGAAAAGGAGTGATGATTCTTTACCTTCTATATTCTAGTAGACAAAGCCATAAACAACTACATACAGCAGCTCAGCACTGCATAGTATCTGTACTTAATTCAGTTTTTTTTCTAGCCAAGACTATTTGCCATTCTTGATCTTCAGCTAAGATGAGAAAAGCTTGGCTATATATGTTTTATTGAACACCTAGTTCAGATATAACTAATGCACAGAAAAGGAAACATGCAGTAACATTTACTTTCCAACTAACTTACATGAATTTGGAAGATACGCAAACGTCTGGTAAAGTCCCAAAAAGACATATTTACCCACAAGTTTCCAATTATAAATCTCCTCACTTTTAGAATTCATTAACACACTTATTTTCTGAGAGCAGGTCAGATGCAAAATATCTCCTTGAACAGATCAGCATTCTTCACAGAGGAGAGATAACAACCATAATCGGAATTCTGTTTGCTCCAATTTACGTGTACAATTCTGCTTTATTATAACTAAATTAAATAAAAAGAAAAATCATTTTAAAACTGCACAAGGATCATCCAGAGCAGTTTTCTTCAGTATGGCACATTTTTCCAATAGTTTACATTATATATTTAAATATTACGGTGGGGGG
>NW_009709831.1:0-5941 GCF_000703405.1 Apaloderma vittatum | reverse complement strand
GGTGGGAATTTAGAATATTCTGAATGTACAACCTACACATCTTCCCCCAATACTGCTTAGTCAATGTTCTTCCAGTGAGTTTTTTCTTGGTTTTATAATCTGACCCTTTCAGATAAATGGATTTTACCTGGTGAAAGCAAGCTGATTCAGGCCAAGTTAGTACATAGATAGAACACTAGTACAAAAAAAATTGCGACATTTCAGATAACTGGATGCAAGTTAAAATACCCTCATCTCTTTTTTTCCCCCCCCGCAAACACTTGCCTAAGAAATGGTGTGACAGATCACTTCTGCCCTCCAAATATTCTTATTCAGACGCATGCACTACAAACTGCCAAAGAGAAATTATATTTTTCCTCTAGTATGGGTGTCCACACAAGCTCGATTCTCATTACTAACCGCTACACGTACCTCTAAGGTTAATTGTATTCTGCCTACCCAGATTTTCCCTGCAGTTTCAACCGGATTTCGCATTACTCCCTCCCTGCCCTTTACTGTCTTGTGTTGTATTGCTGCACATGGTTAAACAGCTCCCATGTTCCAATGGACAGACCCTTGCACCGCACTGCGGCTTGAAACGATGCTCAGCCGCAGCTGGAGAAGCCGAAGCAACTTAGAAATACCTTGGGGAACTCTGTACATTAATGGTACCATCAAAACTCAGGGTCATTACACACCCTGATAAGGTGATGAAGAATAAAATTGCTCCTAAGCCTTTTTTTCAAAGCTCTCAACTGTTTGCTCCCATGAGCAAAATGGAATTAAATATGACACAAAGCAGTGACATATTATTTAAGCAAATAGATGCCTACTACAGGTGAGTCAGGCAGCACTGTAGCAGCTACATACAACCAGTGCTCAGTAGCAAAGGCTTCCTCAGTCACGCTGAACTTTTTTAGAAATCATTCTTCACAGCTGACACTTACCAGCAGTTGCCTGCCAGCCCTCAGGGCCCTTTGGGGTTGGAGAGGAGACCTTGAGGGGACATGGGAGTGAAAAGGGAAGATAATTTCTTTGGTTGAGCTCTTCATAAGACTGATAGCTGGTGAAGGCAGTTTGCTTTGTTCATGCTGAAGGTAATTTTAACACTGATTTCAAACACCTATGGCGTTTTTATTTCAGATGAGATTCTCTATTAAGATGATGTCTGTTGCCACAGTGAATTTCATCACATACTCACTCCTGGCCACTCTGAAACCTTTAATAAGAAAACTGCAAGGGATTCCTCTGGCAACAAAAAGAGCTGAGTATTTCAAAAACCCTGAGCCTGTTTCACCTCCTCGACTCCTACACACCAACTTCTTTTGACATAAGGCGTTCACAGTGAGTAAGTCAAATGCACAGAGGCTCAACAGCCTTCTCGACCTGGCTGAAACAGCCTCCTACAATCCTCCCCACCTTCCGTGGGGTCACAGAAGCCACACAAGAGGAGAAAAGCTCCTGTCCGGAGCAGAGGCAAGCCGAGAAATAAGGGGAAGGCAGAAATTGGCAGGAGCTGGAACAAGAATGGGGATGGAAGGCCAGTGGGCATGGGTGGCATGCAAGAAGCAGCTGGTACGAAACTCCACATAAGAGAGTATCACAAATATAAAACTACTGAGACAGTCATCAGTCAACAAAACACCACGCCTGCTCCTACACACTGCATGGAGAAGGGGTCTTAAAGAAGGCAATTACTATGTAGTAACTGGAGATTACCAAACACATGAGCATTAGAAACCATCTCCTTCACACCTGTCTAATTTTGACTGCTTTATATTGCAAACTTAATTTCCATAACCTCTTAAGAGTATTCTTAGTTTCTACATGTGTTTTTCCCACCAATCAACATTTAACATATAAGCATTATAGAAAAAAATAAACAAAAGAATGACCGCATTTGAATTTCCTGCAAGTTAATCCACATACCAGTGACGATCTCAGAGAATTCTTTCCCAAGATAGAAGGTAAAACTGAAAAGAACACAAAAGAGAAAGCACGTTCTGTTTACCTTCCTATGAAGAATCATGTTAAGTCCAGACCTGCCACGAATACTCCTCGTGCTCACTCCTGCTGTCGAGGAGCCTTACCCGCACAACACCTTAAGCCTCAGCCTGATGCACAAAAGGCTCCAACCGGCACTGAATGTTATTTTGCTCCTAACTAGGAGCCTGATTAAAAGATACCAACAATTCTGGAAAATGCATGATAAATTGGGTATCTTCACAGGAACAAGATGTTTTCCCTGAAAAGAAAAAAAAAAATGAAGGAAGAAAACCACTATAATCCTTTCCAAGCAGATTCTTCAAAATCTGTTCTGATGAGGCATCCTTTTTTTCTAAAAAAACAAAAGGTCTTCAATGACATTTTTACTAGATATAGTGAAAAACACTATTTCTCCTTGCCAAAAATCAACTAGATGATATACTCTTTAGCATGCCTGAAAGGCTTGTGTATTGTAAAACTATAAAGTAGCAGCAATGGTAATCTGAAAAAAGTAATGGAAAAAATTTAGACACATAAACTACACTAAACAGTGCTGTGCAAATATGATGCAACAATAAGCTTTTAACCTCAACAATTGCCATTAAATTAAATATAATGGAAATCTGAAAGAAATTATGACACAGTAGCCGAGCTTAAAGCTACATGAAACTTCATACCACTATCCTAGCAAAATAAAAGTCTAAAATACTGTATGCCTCTTTATAATATAAAATTGTACTGTGCCGCTACTTGCATGAATGGCATTCTTGCACCTTATTGCCCTTCATTTTAGACAAAAAAACACATGTTATTTACAAATGTCTAAGTAACTTGGCAAGGACTCCTCCAATCTGTTTGTGAACAATTAAAAGTTCTAAGACAAGTGATATGAAAAACGTAACCTTTACACTAGCTCAGGAACAGCAGGGTGCCTCACCAGACCTGCTGGTCTCGCGATACTTGTACCCTGCAAAACCTGTATGCATTAAATAAATGGACCAGAGGGTTTCACAGCTCATCAAGGGGATGGAGCCTGGATTTTTGCACAGGCCAGGATGGGTATTTCAACTATCTAAACGGCGCTCACGCAAGTAGCGCAGATCAAAGTAATCCAGATTAAAAATGAAATTAGTCCTTTTCAAAGCATAATCCAAAAAGTACGAGATACATGCAGAAAGCACTCAGGAAAGGTATGAAGACTCACAAACTGACTACAAGGACTGAACAAATTTTAGTATGACAATATGCTCCAGAACAATATGTTCAAAACCAGAGTACTATATTTATGTACAAACAGTATGAGGCTACAAGGAGAATATCTGAGAAAGTGAGAAAAGAGCTCCTGAGCAGAAGGAAAAAGAAACTGAAACATTGGAGAGGGATCTGAACCTCTAGAAATAAGTAAGTTGTGGGCTTTTTTTAAAAAAAAAAGAAGAAAACCCACAGAGTGACTCTTTGAAGGAAAACAGAATCAGAAAGAAAGAACAGGTAGAGGTAAAGGAGAGATGGTAACTGTCACCATTTACCCAAAACGAGACAGGAGTACTGGGTACAAGCTGCAAGGAACTGTAAGTATGATAACATACAGGAACAACAACCAAACAGAACTAGAGCAGAGGTGGGGAGCAGGACCCGAGCTGGGCTCTCCCCTGCACACGGGGGCACGGCCAGCGCAGGCTGCTCCCTCTGCAGCAAGGCCCAACGTGCCGGTGCTGTGTCCCTCCGTCCTGGCCCATCCCACCCGCCGCTGCAAGGCAAAAACCAGTCAAATTGCATCAAGCCTTTTGTTCCTACGCCGGGCTGAAGGATTAGCACGTGTCTGATGAAACCTTCTCCTCTCTACCAGCCTCCAGCTCTTGTGATTCCTGGACATAAAGTTGTGCAAACGGGGGCAGCTCCTCTCCCCCACAATTCCTTCTTCCTCCCCTTCTTCCATACTGTGACAATAATTCTTCAAACAGAAGGTGGGGAAGTTGTTGCAAGCTGAAGAGCTGAATATCGCTTGTCTCTAATCACATGAATTCCTACCAAACCAAAAGCTTCCATAATTCTTAGGCAGGCAGTGAGTAACATAACTGGTCTGACAATTGGCAGTATTGGCTTAGCATTGCGGTATAATTAAATGTTATAAAAATGCATTTTAAATTTTTTTTAAATGAAGATAAAATCACTCGATATTAAAACAACATCCTATGGCGAGCAAATTCAGACATGGTGCAAACAAGGAAATTTTTAAGTAAAAATTATTTTTGCTTGCTAAGGCTGTATTTGATTTGTGGTGGCAAGGACTACCAGTTGGAAGCATGACCAAGAAAACAGAGTTTTAATCATGGCCTCTGCTGTTAGAGGACTGTCGTTGTCCTCTAACTCCTAAATTCCTCATGTCAGATCTATTTCACTGCTCACTTCTCTCACAACCATTCTCTAGCTTATTTTACAGAGCAAATAACTTCACCCCAGGCCAGACAATCCCTGCCATAGTCAGGCTCATTACTGGAGGCTGCATTTGACATATTTGATCTTAAGCAGCACCATTTCTTTCCTGCTTCTAGCATTCATTAATAAACCATCATTTCAATCCAAGAGCTCTTCATCTCTCCCCAGAAGAATATGAAATCTTCAAGGGTCCACTTCCTCTCTTGTATTTACAATCACACTGTAATTCTGTAGGAATCTGCTAGAAAGTTGCCTCTTTCCACCATCGTTTGGCCACAGCACTACCATGTCTTGACGAGGCTACAAATTGTTATTTAAGAAAAAGTTCAGCAATTGAAGTTATTTGCTGCCCAACCAGCCCTTCCATCCCCCTCTAGAAAAAGGAAACAAATAATTGCCCTGCAAAGCAATTCTGGCCTCTGGACCGCTACCGAACTCTGCTGCCCTGCACGCTCCAACGTAACAGTCATGCTTGCACATACAGTATGAAGCTGCTAATAGAGATATAAAAGCTTGAATATTAAACAGAGACAAAAGTCTCTAGCATGCGACAAAACTTAGTAACATTCACCAATTAGTAGATGGTATTTTCCCATGCGAGCAACAGCAAGACAAAGAAATGCAAGATACCCATAAAAATAACTTGAGCAGAAATGAAACCAAAAAAAACATCAGTTTTTAAACTATGCTTAAAGGAGTTGGGGTTTGTTTAAGAACTAGCCTTGCAGCGTTCATGTGACCATAAACCAGACTTCAGATATCTGCACGTGGCACCACAAATGCAGTGTTTTCAACGTCTGGGAGAGACCAGAAAAAAGCAAGAAGGAAATGGCTCTTTCGCTTTCCACACTAGATTAGACCAGCAAAAAGAAAACCTAGCATCTATTAAAAACATCAGTCAGAGTTATTTCTCCAAATTTGGGATTCAGTTATCAACTATCAGCAACCAATTTAAATACTACTGTACAGACCCCTAGGGCATAAGAAGATCCCTACAGGCTGCACCTGTTCAAGTCTCCCCTCTGGGTTCAGAAATAATTGCAAATAGTAATTGTGTTTGATTACTGTTTCGGGGCTCTGTATTCATATAGCAATAAATAGCTGCCAAACACAGGCACAGAACTAGGGAGCAACTCTCAAAAACAAACAAACCAACCCAAAGCAAAAACAAAAAAGGCAATTCAATCAGCAGTGAAATTAGTTTATTTTCCAATAAAATCATTATTTAGCATAGTGCTAAATGAGAATGCTAAATTGTACTGTTTTGGGTAAGCAACAGAGTGCTTTTACCTTTTTTACAAGTAGATTCAAAAACTTGCACATGCCCTTACGCTCAAAAAGCAAGCAAGAAGACAACTGAGAAAACCTGAATCTTCCCACTAAAGAAATTATGGTAGGAAGGATCAGCTGTTCACCACAGGTATCTCATCAAAAACATCACAGTTTAAGGCTACTGAAAGAAAACAGGATTATGGTTGGTTATGTGGGGTTTTTTGAGCCATTAAAATCTGTGCTTTCACCAAAATTTAACTAGCAACTA
>NW_009709830.1:12790-23539 GCF_000703405.1 Apaloderma vittatum | reverse complement strand
GGAATTCTGTCCCTGGGGACCTGGCTCGGTAGCCAGAAACTCAGAGTAGCCGTTGGGGGAGAGATACGGCCTTCTCCCCCGGCGAGTTATTACTGCGTTTTGTCTCATGGCGCCTCCTCCCCTCCGGAGTCGCACCGCTATGCTGAGAGAAATTTACAGCGGGATGTCCTCAAACAACACGCCAGCACCCCGCAAACTTGAAAACGAAACAAACACACACACACACACAAACAGAAACCCAACCAAAACAACCCACAAGCAACCACAACTGGAACAAACTCTGGATTCAAATCGGAAGCCAAGAGATCACCGTCTAAAGGAATTCAACATTTGGACAGTCCCCTCTCTCAGAGCAACAGCATTTTTACCAAGCAGTTGCAATTCAAAAAAAAACCAAACAAAAATCACAAAAAACCCATTTCATAGATCCTGGTAATAGGAAATCAGCTTTCCTTGCAAAGACAACAGAAGCTAGCCCTGACAAACATCCGTCTTCAGATCTTATAAGATAGGATACTGCCAAAATATTTTTAAATTATCACAAAAATGTTTCTGCTGATACTTCCAGAGGACAAGCTTCCAACACACTCGAACCCCCACCTCCCTCCCAGCCTTGCTAGACCAACAGGTTGTTCTGTGGCCGCGCAGGGCACGGAACTGCTGCGGCACCGCTCATGCCCTGCTGGACTCTGGCACCCCAAGAACACACAGACGTACCACTGCACCGAGTTCCAGCTGTAAACTCTCTCCCAAGTATTTTTGTCACCCGCCTCTTGCCTAACAGCCAATGCTCCTGAAACCCAGTTGATCCTCTCTGGTTTTTATGCAATACTCCTAATCATTCATACCCCGTGCTTCAAAAAGTCTATATTGGGTTCTTCCCCTTCCAGGTACACACATTACCTTTTGTTACCTCTTAAGTATCTGATGGAAGTAAATTTGCACCCACTTACTAATTTAAGCCTTGCAGCTTTATCAATTTTTTTTTCCTTGTCGTTTTAAGCAGATAATACAGATTTCTGTATTATTTTAAAATTCTACAGCAGGAACAACTCTCCCCCCACAGGTACCTAACAAGTTAAAAGCGGGAAGGAAAAAAAAAAAAAAATCACAGGGCAAGAACTACATATTAATTGGTTTAACTGTGCCTGAGTTACTGTTACTTTACTCTTGATTGGAACTAGCAGTGATGTGCACACGGGAAGGAGCCCACTGTCCATACAGTCTCTAGTTCAGTGCCCATTTCCTCTCTCCATCACAAAAAAGGCACCCTGGGCATTCATGCAAGTATAAGGAACAAGTACACACTAGTAGCTCACTAGTGATGAAAGATCAGTTCAAACCAAATACTTTCAAGCTCTTCTCTGGGTAACCGGGTCTCTTGCCTAAGCCCCGTTCCTTGTCAGAAGTCATTTCACAGACATCAGATCCCAAGCATTCTTGAATAATTTATGAGCTAGAGGAGAACAAATCTTTTTCATCAATATCTCTGACCTCCTATTAATAAATAATTAACTGTTTGCTCATTAACTACTAAGAATAAGAAAGCATTAACTGTCACAACATGGGGCTTTTTTTTTAGTTTTCCATTGAGCCTCCTCACGTTAAGGTTTGATATATCAAGTATGACACTATCAAGAAATTCCAACTAATATATTCCAACTAATAACATGACCAATAAAATTTATTAAACATTGTATTTACATCTATTTACATATTTTTCCATAGATCAATATTAAAATAGACAATATACAATTTAAGAATTTTCATTCAAAGGCATTTTGTTGGAAAAAATAGGCTCTATTACGAGACCTCCATAGAAGAGCAAAAGTTGGTTTTTTTTTTTGTTTTACACAAAAATATTTTCAGTATAGTAAGTCATAGGTATGGCATTACAACAGCAGACTGATATGAAATATGATTTTGTAAATATTACAACTGGTTAGGTATCAGTTATTGAAGCAAAGAGTTAAGAGTTCTGTGAAGCATGCAATACAGTCAATTTTCAATTCTTTTACAGTTATGGTGATGAAACAAGCAGCTAAATCAAACACATGCCATACAAAAAAAGAACTGCCAACCAGGAACACACTACACTTAATAAAAACTACAACTTTGGTCCAATAAAACATTAGACAAAAACAGTTTTACAGTTAAAATATCTATTTTTTTACAGGTTTGAACATTAATTACAAGACTATTTACATTTGCACAGTATATATAAAATAAATTATTTAAAAATGAAAACAATATTACATCTTTTTCAAAAAAAAATTGTACAGTAATTTACAAAATATAATAAGATTAATAGACTATTTTCCTTCGAGCCTTATATTTTCTTCCACAGGCTTTTTCATATTTTTTTTTCTTCTGCGGGAGTTCAACTGTTATTGAAGTTTCGTAATACAAAGCTTTATAGCAGATTTTAAGTATCATTTGTTTTTTGGTGGCTGTTCTAGTTATTAACAGCTTCCAGCGCTGTTAAACCACCATGTTTTGTCATCTTTTTCAGCAATAAACTCTAAAACTACAGGCAATTTTAGAATACAGATAATGGCAGTAGCTGAGAAACTGACTTGAAGATTAGCTTTTGTCTTCTGTGTTTGAAGAAGAGCCCATGCCACACTTCTCTGAAGGAACACGTGAATTACTGAGAAAGGTAGTATTCCACAGAATTAAGTGCTCGGTCTTAGAAGAAAAATACCTTTGTGTACCACTGCACCTCAGTCTCTAGTTGTCTGAGGGAAAGGGTGAGCTAGCTGTCATATTGGCGTCAATTCAAAGTCATCATTAACATCAACAAGAGGAACATAAAACTCCTGAATTTCATAAATGCTGATAGATTTGTATGTAGCAGGATCAAGTTCTTGTAGTTTAAGCTGCCACTCCAGTCTCTGTACCGCATTTAAAGCCGCTGCTTCATGCTGCTGCCTCATCAAAAGGCACGTCTATTTTAAAATTGAGAAAGAAGTTATTTCAATATTCAAAAAAATACAAGTTTGAAAATAGAAATAAATATCTAGGAGCCTCTCTGGTGGTAGTAATTTCCTCACTATGCATTTAGAAATTTGCAGATTATTCCATTACGCTATATAGCAACAAAGGTTAGGTTTCTATATTGCCAGAGCCTCTTCTATGTTGCTCTTAAAACCTCTACAATAGCCTATGATACTGCATATAAATCTACTATTTATTCAACTATTTATTCACCTCATCTTCACACTGACATTAAATTAGTTTTGTGGGGTTTTGAGGTTTTTTTTTAAAGTGGAAAGACAAAGGAGCGTACCTTTAATTTGTCAAACTTGTCATCAACGTCCTGCAACCATGACATGAACTGTCTTGCATTAAATCGATCCCTCACTGACGTCTTGCTGTCATCAGCCTGCAAAAAAATACATTATTCAAACTAAGTTATCTGACGATTCAGTCTTAAACACCATTTAAATATAAAACCTACTTTGTGGGACCTTCATAAACAATACTTCAGATAGTAAAATAAATTCAAAGTTGAAGTATCAATGTATATTATCAGCATAAAAGTTGGCCACCACTTTCACTGTTAGCCAGCTGCTCACTAAAAATGGGTATTTTCAGACTCCCACAACCTATTTACTGGTAGTTTAGTTTTGAAATTTGGAATAGGAATCTTAAAGATTTATGCACTAAAGTCTTAATCAGTATATGGCAGACCCTCCCACAAAATTGCTCTCTCTTTGTTCTCTTCAAAATTCAGTAACAAATAAAATGAATATTCTCCCAGGGAAAAGTGAAAACATTAATAAAGGAAAACTTAAGCAGCCTAACTTAATTGGCTACATAAATATTCAATAAAACCAATAGTCAAAAAAATATTTTTACTATCAAAATCTCCAAAAGGAGATTAAAAAAAGCGAGCAGACACATCTTACGTCCTGTACAATGAAATAATTATTTTTAAAAACCCACATTATTTAATAAGAATCTGGAATGTCACATCTGCCCATCATGAGTAAATAGATACTCTATAGAGTCATAAAGCCAAACTATGCCAATGTAACTTTTAAATACAAACTGCTGTTACTTTTTCGGGGGGGAAAAAAAAGATACTGCAGGAAGGGAGGTTGGACTAGATCTCTAAGGTCCCTTCCAGCCTCTGCTATTCTATGATTCTATGAATTTGTGCTCTTTAGCAATGCGCAAGAAGCGGGGAAAAAAAACTGCCAAGACTGAAATCTCTTGAAAACAGCTGAGATTTTGGGTATCAAGGTCAGGTTGGTTGCAGAGAGAGCCCTCAACAACACTGATTTTGTAACCCTGAGCTGCAGGAGGTGAGCTGTGACCAGCTAAGAGTCTGTTCACCGGAACTCGGGCCTCTTTCCTCCTCCACCGTCGGTCTGACCCACACAACTGCAAAGTACGGTTCTCGAGCTCTGCCTAACACGTGCAACCATAAAGATAAGCCTCCAAAGACTGAGAAATCCCATAAAAACCAGTTCTGAGGTGATCATTTTCCTGCAAAATAAGCCAGATGTCTCCTTACAAATATTTCCCAGCTATTTGCTCTAATTCAAGAAAAGTTTCACCAGCAATGTTTCTTCACTGTAGAATAAAAAATTAAGAGTTACCAGCAGGGTAACAGGAAAGTGGCAGAACGCATTGTAAGAGAATGGTTTCTTATGCATCTACATGGTTCCTATGAATCAACTTTAAATCAAACCATCAAGTTGGTAGTTTAAAACTTTGATTTCAATTATAATAAAAATATATTTAATACTTGGCTGAACATTATGTTCAGTATTATCATTTTCTAGAAAAACTACCACAGATTGAAACACAAACCTGTTGAGGTAGTGAGGGGGAAGAAGAGCCACTTTAGCACTACTGCTGTTATTATATAGATGGTGAAAAAAGCTACAGTACTTGCAGGGGAAAAAAAACAAGTCACAACATCTCCCCTGATAAAGATTCCTTTTGTTTCACAGAATTCAAATATAGAATCAGTTTATTTAAAATCAATTGCAAAATGTTAACTATAAAAATGCAGATATATGTATAAATCAGATATATCTTATTTCTAAGAAGCTCAGGGCCTCTAAATTGGACCAGAAAAAAAAAAAAGCAAAGGACACTCTGAACTTCAGAACTAACACAGATGATATTTGAACTGTTAACAGAAGAGAAAGATCTCATTTTTGCCCTATCAGATTTACAAAGAAAATGGTAATTTAAAATAATGTCGGTTTAAATCTTACAATGGAAAAACAATGCAGTGCCCATAATTTTTTTTATCACCTCACTGTGCACAGCTCTAGTTCTTTAGAGATGGGGAAAAATGCAATAATAGACTGAGGAAACACTGGAAGCTGTAACAGTTCTATACAGGGCTCCCAGGACTAAAGCAGAATTCAACATACATTGGAAACGTAGGTGTTTCATTTTAAAATGCCCAACATCCAATGCATCAACACTTTTATTACATCCAAACCATCAAATTCCTTCCTTGCATTATGTGCTCCTCAGTCACTGAAACAGGTTCTGCATGCTGTTTCCATTTTTGTTAGTTAGCAGACCTTTCATCACAAAATAACACCACCATGAAATTTTACGCTCTCAAGAGATATGGCTGCAGCAAACCTCTGAGTGGTAATCCATAAAGAGTATGTAGATTATAAAGTATACTGGTCATTTTGTGTTTTAATCAGGACTAAACACCAGCTCTGAATGTGCAAATAACATGGCGCATACAAGTAATAAAGAGCTTGACGTGATTTTGAAAAACATAATTCCATCTGGTAGCATTCAACATCTCACAGTTGGTCATCTGGTTTTTATGGAACAGTTCTAATGACTGCCTTATATAGAGAGAAGAAAATTATAATATGAACATCTCCACAAAACATTTCAAATTTCAAAACCGAATCTCATCACATGCTGCTGTGTTCTGATTCTCTGGTCTACTAAAAAAAGTGATCTTATGTTCTGATATTTTTTGTTGTTGTTTAAGCTATTTGTAAGCTTCCAAAATAAGTTCTGTCTATGATCGAAATTTGATTCAATAAAAATCAGCAGAGTAAGGTTCTCATTTTTTCCTTCTCAAAATTTTTGGAGTTGAAAGAAAACCAGATGCGGTACAAAACAGAAAACCAGCGTACATATACCCATGTGCTCTTGTTATTGTACACCCAAATGACGCCCAATCAAAGTAGCAATCTATAACAAATCAATGACAATTTCAGTATGAAAACAGAATTCTCTCCAAACACTCCTTCAGAGTCAGGCTAGAACAAACGTTTTTGTCTGAAATTCCATCTCTTTACCTGAGCATCCAGAGGCACGTTATAAACCTCAGCATCCAGCAGAACAGTGCAGGCACTGAACGGTAGTGTTTGATTAGCTAGTGTTCTTGCTGCTCGATAATGAACACGTAGAACTTCTTGTTCGTTAGAAACAATAAGCTTTTCCTAATTGAATAAGATATCAACGTATAAATATACATTTGATAAATTAAGCATTTCAGCTTGATCCACAGAAATGTGCATTCATTTAAGCTTTTCTCTTTAGGGTTTTACTCTTTCGAGTAAGCAATGTGAGAAATGGGCTGCGGTTGTTCATCTAACCAAATGCAAAGTTTCGATTTAATGATGTCAAGAGCGTTCCCTGAATGTCAGAACTGAAAACACCTTCTTCCCCCACACCACTGCTGGCTGATTGTCATGTCCAGATTCCCCACTTAGTGCGACTAAGGCAAGTCCTAGTTAATGAAGAAGGTGAAAGATAAAAGGTATGAGGAGCACAGGACTGGGATATAGGTTTGTGAATCTGGAGTTAGAAAGATTTTTGTCACATGCTTGTTATGCCAGGCACAAAGGCCAAATTGAAGCAGAAATATAATTTGTGGGATAATTTAAGCAATTTTTAGTTGTTTGGGTTTTTTGTTTGTTTGTTTTGTTGTTTTTTTTAAAATGCAGAAACTCCATAAATTCACAGCTGGCCAAAGATCCTCTCCTGAACTGCGACAAGAAAATATAGCTTGCTTTGACAAATTTGACTTATAATTGTATAAAGTGGATTTGATTTGAAGAACAGTTTATTTGAGCAAAATAACTAAAAATGTGCAGAATTTTGTAAGACACAAAAGAATGTATGCGTGTGTTTAACGCGTTTGCAACATAATGGTTCCAATTTTTACCAGAAGAAAAGAAGGTGGATTATAAAAACTTGGAAAACAGAAGAAAGATCTTTCCTTTGGTTACAAAAAATTTCTTGTCAGCCAGAACTTGAATCTCACGTTTGCATTCTTGCATACTGAATTCAAGTAAAAGCCCTGCTTCAACTGGTTTGTTAAGCCACGCTGAAATCAACTTAATAAAAGATCCCACAACATTGGGTTTTAATGAGTCAGCTGCTTGTATAACTGTAGAAATCCTTAGGACACATCCGATGTGCAAAAAGGGTCCTCTCTGTGTCCACAAGCAATCTGGCTCACCATATTGACAAGACAAACAAGGAAAAAGGTTTGAGCAACCTGAAAATAAAGAATATTCTTAAACCACGAATATTTTCTGAATTTCCGTGTTCAAATTCAGCGAAGCCTACCAGTTGTAGTTCTAACATAATTTTAAGCAGTTTTTGCAAGCAGAATATTGCAAATAATGGTTTAGTCTCAGAGCCACATGTGTCTTCTAACCAATATAGAATTTACTCTTGCTTCAATTCTTTTAACTCAGTCAATTTGGTTCTGAAGTCTACAACCATTATTAGCTTTCAAAACTAGACTCTGCAGCTTTCTTCCCACTCTCCACTGCCCCTGGGAAAAATCTGGGCCACATCTTAGAGCAATTAACAGGAAAAAGCTGCTATCTGACTGACTTGAGTGTTCTGCTAAAAGTTGTCCAAACCTTTTTTTTTCTATTTGCAAGTTTCTCCAATCTATAAATTTGGATAGAAGGCAGATTACTTCCGAAACGTTAAATTGAGCAAAATAAAGTCTAATTCATTCACTGAAAAAGGAAAAAAACCCCTAAAGTTGGGGAAAAATAATTACTTTAGTCTTACCCTTTCAATACTGTGCTGCAAACGTAGTTTCATCCTTACAACCTCCTGTTGTTTAAATAGTTCCTTAAGTGGCTCTGACAGTGAGGGAGGCGGTGTAATCTGTTGAAAAAGTTTTATAGATACTATAGTGAATATGGATTTAATGTATGTTTAACACTGCCTACGATGACATGAGCATTTATTTAAAAAAAAAAACAACAAACAATTCACAAGCAAGATATTTTTTAGGGAAAATATGAGTTTTGTACATTCCATTAATTATGTTACTTCAAACCATTTGCAATAAAAGGTTTTAAGGACTCTTTACCATAAAGTTAATACATTTTTCAAACTATTTGGTACTTTTAACCACTTATGGTCAGCATGCCACAGCTGTTCTTTAAAGGTGCTATACATTAGAAGATAGTAAAACCACAACCTGCTTTCCATTTTAAAGACTCTTTAAAGCTCAGCTGCTCATTTTGAGAAGTTAAAAACTGCCTAGCCAAATACAAGAGCAAAGTAAGAGAAAGAAAAATATTGGTAAAAAAGTAAGTCACTTTATATGCCTATCCAGTGTTACCGGCAATTTTTACAGCACAAAAGACAACCAACCATATTCCTAATCTTACAATCATGCAGAACACAGGCAAGCACAAAAAAGTACACTGGAGCCCTGGGCAGTGGCTTGGAAAAGTGTTTCCTCCTGTCAGTTATTCAAATAAGTTTTTTTAAAAGATTATGCCTAAAAATAAATCAAAAGTAAAAATGGACTTGAGTGAGCTATCAGCACTGTTATTGACTGGCTGCACTCTCAATATTTTGCATTTTCAGTCAATTATAGAAAACAACTGGTATTACTGTCCTGACTGAGCCGTGTGACAAACACTGAAAAGGCACCTGGAGCCCTCATGGTAACTGCAGAAATCAGATGTTTATTGAGAAGTAACTAATAAACATCTTGGGCTTTTTAAGGCTCCACCCGAAGTTTACTTTTCTCTGTGCAGGTTCCATTTGGCAGTTCAGTATGGGTTTTAACAACTACTAGATATAAGAGCACTGACACTGCTTTAGAAAGACTCCTTGAAACTAAATGAAATGCTGCCTACTACCTCTGATACTCAAGAAACCACAGCTGAAATACATACCTACAGGTATTATACTCTGCCTTGTACCTAACACAAACACATAGACGCTTAGAAATTTTACTTCATTATATGGAAGCTGCAACTGTCAAGAAGTAATTATTATGAAAATACAGGCACACTGCGTTACTAGTATCAACCTTGCACCTATACACTCCAGTAACAAAGTGATTTATCTATGAAAAGTTATTCAATTGTTCTCTTTGAAAATTATTTCAGGACAATTTTTTCCCCATCTGAAAGTTAGCCAGTATCTTAGGAGTTCAAGAACACACTGAATAACTAATTGCAGTTCATTTCTGAAGTTATTATTTGGTGTAAAATGACATTCAACTCCATGATGTTTCAAATTACTAGGCAAGATACACTTCTCCCAACGAAAACAGTTCGGCTCCCAAACTGGTGAGTAATGTTCATGGCATTTGTGATTTTGTATAAGCCATCAGTATTAAAAACAAACACAACAACAACGACACACCACAAACATCTCCTGGAATAATCTGTCTCAATCACAATGGATATCAGCATGTTTAAGTTTAGCCCCAAGCCACACTGTGGTCGAGTTTTGCCTGGAAACTCTGCACTCATGGCACAGTGCAGCAGTGCTGTCGTGTTCTTTCAATAAAAGAAGACAAGACGCTTGTAGCAACACCATGCTTCTTATTTAGCTGATTTTACTAAACTCCAAAAGATGTCTCAAAAAGCTCAGTGCTTTTGCTAACCAAGAAGCACAAAGCATAAGAAGCAAGGTAACCTGTCCATAGATGTTCTTTGAGTTCATGCAGCAGAGTTGGTAAACATATAATAATATTCTGTGGTTAGGTGAACAACTCCAAACACTATAAAAAGGTATTCCCTTATATTTTGCAACAGAGATAAGAAGCAGCACTGTCGGAAATAGCTGGAAAGGACTTAATTATCTAGGCAGCGAATTTGTGTGGACTATGTATCTGGGCACGTCAGAAAATTCCGTGCCCCGTGAAGCTGCTGTTACCTCCTGGCAGGTGACGGCCAGCTCCCAGGGCTGCTCCCTCGCCCCAATGCCTCTGCCTGACAGCCCCACTCCGGGGAGACACACACACCCTGGGGAGACACACACAGACACGCACCCCCCCCTGACCCCCATGATGAGGGCTTCTCAGCAGCAGTAACGGGGAGCCTCGCACGTTCTGTGACAGCGTGAGTGTCAGCAGCGCCAAAGGCCGCCGGTGCGGCAGCAACAGGTTCTTATGATCCTGGAGATGACTCCCGACTCTGTAACCATTTACAAACATGCCAGTCAGCCCTATCCTGCCTTCCACAACATAAAGCTAAATACAGAACTGCCTCTGTTTACTATAAATTTATGAAATTATGGGTTTTTTGGTCTCTTCCGGGAAACACGGCAACACTGAGCCTCAGAGCCTCAAAATCTGCAAACAGGACTGGAGCAGTCTCACACCACCTGCTGGAAACCCCAGCTTGAGAGCCAGCAGTGGGTTTGGACAAAGCTAAAAAATGTTCTCGTCTCAAAGGAAACTGAAATTAAAGGCTTCAAGGAAAGAACAGCCAGAGGACCCTGCTGGGTATCCTCGTCAAAGAGACAGTC
>NW_009709830.1:0-12759 GCF_000703405.1 Apaloderma vittatum | reverse complement strand
ACAAAAAGTGTGTATGGAAAATATGAACGGACTGAATGCCAGAAGGACTTTAATTTTTTGTATAACCAAAATAAGTTATCAGACCAGGTCCTTAAGGGCCCAGGCTCCATACATAAGAGAGGGAGACAAAGAGGCCCCGCCTTCTCAGGTGTTCTCTAAATGTCAGTCTGAGAAATGACTCAGAAAAGCTGGACAAACTCAGCTGTTCCCCTCTTTGCTCCCTTTCACTAGAAGGGAGCCATCAGAACAGGTTTGTTCGGTAATAGCTAAGGTTTAAGGCATACCCTCGCCATCTCCAACACATGAAAATCGACTAAGAAAGTTTCTTGCGTGCCTTGCATCCTTCGTAACAACTACAAGGACACCACCAACTCTTCGTTCTATAAACCTTCAATCCTCACTTGTGCCCATTAGAAGCTAACTCAGATTCACACATACACAAATTTTCCACAATTATTTTCACACATCTCTCCATCTCCCCTCACACATGTCACCCAAATCAACTGGCCTATGCTACTGCTGTAATATTTCATGCATTTAGGAAGCAAGTTTCTGGTAACACCATTAAAATAGGCTTTTATCAATTAAGTTTCTCCAGCAATGAGAGAGAGACTGGCAGAATCTCTGTATCGGCTAGACAGCCATCGGAAGCTGGAAATGAATCACCTTGGAATATCTTCTCAGGAGGCAGTACATATAAAGATGACTGAACCCTGCAGAGCATACTGATGTAGCAATCTGAAAGGCGATATAGCTAAATAGAATTTAAATTTATTCTGTTAGAAGATTCAGGTGTGTTTCCTTCTGGTTTCAAGTGACCTGATGTCTCTTATGTTTCGCATTTGTATTGTTGAGAGGGAAGCCACAAGTCATACGTGACTACCTTTACAGCCGTAGGTGATAAGGGTTATAAATTACAGTATATAAACAAGGCTACAGAAATCAAATTTGAGCACACCAGCTCCTGGTTCCCACCTACAGGATGTCTGAAGTTCATCAGATAAACTACAGTGCATCATTAAAATTCCAATGCAGAGAACAGTATGTTACACAAACTATTCCAAGTCTCAAGAGTGTCAGAGCTAAATATATTGTCTTCACATAGACCTTCATACAGTGGTATCTAAAATACAGAAATGATTTAAGAAGAAGTATCTACTTAAACTACAGTGCATCATTAAAATTCCAATGCAGAGAACAGTATGTTACACAAACTATTCCAAGTCTCAAGAGTGTCAGAGCTAAATATATTGTCTTCACATAGACCTTCATACAGTGGTATCTAAAATACTTCTTCTTAAATCATTTCTGTATCTACTTTCCCATAGCCTATGTAAATTAACAAGGGAAAAGTCATGTTAACACAGAATCATTAAGGAATCAAAAAAGGAAAAATTTAAAAAGCAAGCCCAACAGAAAATTAATTTTAAGCTGCATATTAAATTATGCATTCTATACACGTTATAGATATTCATACATGTTATAAATATTCCACAACTGTAGAGAGACTAGGCACAGCCCTTATTTTTATGTTGTTGGGCAATGTTTACAATATACAAATATTCATTTCTGAGCATGAAATTCTCTCTGGTTTAGCATTACTCCTTCTTCTGGTATTTGTAATAGGAACTATTATGACTGTGATTTTTAATGGTGACAAACTATTAAAAATTGTATACACAAGCAAGCTCTGCAGAGAAGTTAAATCTGAAATACTAATATATTTTTAATTGTCTTTTTTTCTGAAAAGAAACATGAGAAACAATTTACACAAATGACAGTAACTAAACAAAGCAATTGTCTGCATTTAGGTGATTTTTCAAAGAAAACTAAAATGCTCTAAGTATCTTCCTCATGATGCTTTCTTACACTTCCTAATGGAAATAAACACCAATTTCCTAATATTTTTTTGGCTTCTCAGAATTGTTTTTCTTTCCTTTTGCTCCTAACAGCCTGAAATAAAAGGCTCCACCTGTTCTTTCTACAACAGTAGAAGATTAATAGTGCCATGAAAGCATATACAAAAGTAACAGTTTAAAACATCAGTAATACCAGCACATACGTGTGTAGGAAAGCAATCCAGAAATCAAAATGAGACCAAAATCAGTAACTGTAATCCTTCAAGCACATAATCACTGTCTTATCAATTTTCTTCGGAGGTTTTTCTTTTCAACAAGCAATTAAAAGCCATTGAGAATGAGGAACACACACCGATCTCTGGTATTTTCTGAACCTAAGTTACCAAGAATTTGTACTACCCCACTACCTAAAGTTATTTTCATGAACTGCAGAGTCCCTGTTACACACAGCAATAGAGAAAGGAAGGAAACATGAGGCAGTGTTTTAATATCAAGTTAATAACCTTCCTGTTTTTACAGTTGTCTACACACATTGCCATTTCCATACTACCACTATCCACCACATTTGAGAAGCTGTGGCAGTCCAGGAAAGTTCCCACTGACTGGAAAGGGTTAAACATAACACCCGTTTTAAAAATGGAAAGAAGAAAGATGCAGGAAACCACAGGCCAGAGGGACCTGAACAGGCTGGAGAGGCGAGTCTGTTCGAACCTCATGAAGCTCAACAAGGCCAAGTGCAAGGTCCTGCGCCTGGGCTGGGGCAATCCCAAGCCCAAATACAGGCTGGGCGATGAGTGGGCTGAGAGCAGCCCTGCAGAGAAGGGCTTGGGGTGCTGGTGGATGAAAAACTGAACATGAGTGAGCAATGTGTACTCCTAGCCCAGAAAGCCAATCACACCCTGGGCTGCACCAAACAAAGTGTGGCCAGCAGGTCAAGGGAGGTGATTCTGCCCCTCTTCTCTGCACCCATGAGATTCCCACCCTGGAGTATGGCATTCAGCTTTTGGGCCCCCAACAGAAAAAGGACATGGACCTGTTGGAGGGCCACAAAGATCATCAGGGGGTTGGAGCACCTCCTTTGTGAAGAAAGACTGGGAGAGTCGGGGTTGTTCAGCCTGGAGAAGAGAAAGCTCTGAGGAGACCTTACAGCAGCCTTCCAGTACCTGGAGGAGGCCTACAGGAAAAAAAAGTTGAAGGACTCTCTACCAGGAAGTGTAGCGATAGGATAAGGAGTAATGGTTTTAAAAAGAAAGAGGACAGATTTATATTAGATATTACAAAGAAATTCTTGACTGCGAGGGTGGCGAGATACTGGAACAGGTTGCCCAGGAAAGCTGTGGATGCTTCATCTCTGGAAGTGCTCAAGCCCAGGGCTGATGAGGCTTTGAGCAACCTAATCTAGTAGGAGGTGTCCTTGCCCAGGGCAGCGGGGTTGGAACTACATGTTCTTTAAGGTCTCTTCCAACCCAAACCATTCTATGATTCTATGATTTATGACAGAGAAATGAATTCTATTACCCAGATGAAAGATGTGCTAGGAAAAAATATATGCCATGTTTCTCCACTTTCTGCTTATCCCCAATTAAGCACTGAAGTGTGATGCCAAAGCAGTAAGCTGTAGCTTGGAAACAGTATGTACTTGACTAGCAGCTGCTATTAAAAAAAAAAAGAAAAAGAAATCTCTGATGCCAGTGATAAAGACATATTGAACATGTTGCAACAGCTGAGAGATTTGTAGACTGGGCAAGGCTGACAGCCTAGTACATTGTAGCAAAGCTTACCATACAGCCCAGTTCATTTACAGACCAAGTAAAAGGGTCATCTTACCCACATCTCTCCTCAGACTGGAACTGATCTACCAATTTCAATGAACTAAGGTCATCATCAAGTGAGAGAGAACTCAGTTAACATTATGAGGATACATATATTAATTCTCTTGGGCAGACATGAGGTACACAGTACAAAACCAAGAAAGAGCTTACAGGGGAGTTTATGACTACTTGGAATGAGGCAAACATATTTTTAAATTTATACATTAAATTATTTATTCATTGCTTAATCAAAAGAATCTTCAACTCCACTGGAAAAAAGCTAGAAAACTGAGATAGGTAGCAAGTAGTCTCCTACTTAAAACTTCTGGTGATGGACTTAATATTTTTGAGGCACTGCACATCCACTATCCCCTCCCCCACTGAAACAGCTTTGAATAATTAACTTTAACAAAATCATTTGGAGAAACTCTCAACAACTGACTTCACTTTTGAAAGAGCAGGCTTTACAGTAGCAAATAGTTTGAAATATAATATTTGTGTGCCTTTTACAGGCGTTACATATGATGACTTGTCTTGCAATCACTGTGAAGCTTCTGTTTATATTTCCACTGAATGGGGCTTTTAAATATGACATCACTGGTCAGTATTAATTTGACATTATGTCAGCTTTCTATTTTCAGCACTAGTATTCAGAAGCAAGTTAGGAAGAGTATGAAAGCTACAAAAAAAAAATTAAAACATGTTTTCATTGTACTGTATATTTAAAGACCATGTTACTTACTGTTGGGATGCATATCTTGCTCAAGGGATTGCCATCCAGTAGGTAGGAGCCATTGAAGGTCACATATTCATCATAATATTGAGGTGCCTGAGGAATAACACTGCAAAGTAATTTACGTTTCTCTTCAATTTTTTTTCGTATGTGCAAGTATTCAAAATATGGGTTTGCTCTCTCAGAACTGTATGGCTGAATCTCTTCAAGTTTCAAAGAATCAACAATAGCTGCCAGTGACTGCTGGGTTTTCTCCTTAGCCTGTAGTAAAGAAGGGTTCACTTGCACAGGCTGAGGCACACGTGACACTTTTCTTTTACGTGGATGATGTACCTGAGCATCATCCTCTTCAGTTAATCTAATCCTTGCTTTCATAGACACCGATGATTCAGACTCTTTTTCTGATGTCTGCATGCAGCCAAGAGGATTCTGCTTACCCTGGTTAGCAAGCAGATTTGCTCTGTTTCTCGTGATTCTTTGAGGTACTTCTTGCTGTTCCACCTTCTGATCCTCCACAATTTCTTCTTCAAGTTTAACTATTTGGCTGTATTTATGCACCTCTTCCTGAGGAATCTGTTGTGAACTATTTTCCAAATTAGATAAAGAGGAGTACTGTGGTGGATCATCTGTCAACACATTTTCTCTGTCTGCAGTGCAGGGTTTTTTATTAGCTGATTCATTTGTAATTCCCTTTGACATTTCTCTTAGTTCACAGAGATCAACGTCAGTTTTATTATCAACAACATGCACTGAAGCCAACTTTTCTTGTTGGTCGTCTTCATTTCTAATGTCTGAAGTATCTGCTGTGTTACTATCTGCTTCGCTCTGAGTATTCTTACAAACAACTTTACTGAATGCGTATGAATTGACATTTAACTCTGAGCTGTCACTTTCAGATGTATCTTTTTCTAACGATATCGTTGGCAAATCATTTACCATTTCATAGCTCTGTGAAATATCCTTTGCAGAGCTCTCAGAATATACAGCAATGAGTGCATCAGCCTTCTTAATGTTTGAAGGGAAGAAAGCATTTTCCAGCTCTCTGCTACCAGTACCATCCGTAGCCAAAGCAGAAGTTGTAGCTGGAACGAGATTTTGTTGTACAAATGATGAATCTTGACTGCTAATGCCTGGTAAAGAAATGTGTTTAGACACATCTGGAAGTGGTTGGATAGGTAAAGAACAAGGCGACTGTGAAGGCAAAAATGATGCAGATTCTTGAGAACCAGAACTTCCCTTAATTTCAGCATGCTGGGGCAAGAATTCAGATTCTTCTTGTTCTTTCAATGTCCTGTTTTCAGAACTTTGCATTGGTATAACACTGTTAGTATCTTGCTCTGATACTCCATGATCTGAGCTGTTAAATTCATTGTTTAATGAATTAAGTCTGTCTAAAGGCACATCCCACGGTTTGTTTTGCTTTTGAGTCACACCACTTTGACTACATTGTTCTAAATGAGTATTATGCTCTTCGGAAGGGTTTATCTGAGCAGTATTTTTAGTGCTACCTGTACTTGTTGCCTGCTTGTTGCTAACAGCTCCAGTCAGAGATGATGTAAAGTTTGACTGCAAACCAGACGTACCACTTTGAAAATCTCTTTCAAGCATGCTACATGGCAGTTCTGGTTTAGGAGAAGTGCTAGCGTAAGTCTGAGCTGATGGCAGAGCACTCTGATTATTTTCTTCTGATATTCGAGGCTGTTTGCTGTGTTCAGAAACAGCAGTAGGCATGCTGCATCTTCGAACCTCTACAACAGGTCTACACTCACTGAAAACCAGTTTAGCATCTTCAACAGATGCTGATCTAATGTACGCTGGTGGAAGTCTGTTTGCAAAAGGTGGTTTGATGCGATCTGGCAACTCAGTAAGACCATCGGTTTCTTTTTCAAGAAGGGCTGGTGATTTGGCACTTGCCAAGAACGGTGACTGTGAAAAAGACATTTGGGAATCAGAACCTTCTAGCATAAAGTCTGAGTCATATTCAGTTACAGGCCTTGGAGTAGTTACTGTGGTATGGCAAGAATCCTCAGAGCTTGCAACAGAAACCACCGACACTGGTCTGGAGCTTAGACCTGTCTTTTCACTTTCTGACTTGGGGGATCTACTTAAATTATCTAAAAGCAAGGAAGACTTTATAACATTGACATTTCTTGTATCTACTGATTGTGATCTATTACTTGTAGCATCTTTCTGCTGTTTTTCCTTCATGCAAACATCTGGCAGCTCAGAGCTTTTTGAACGAATCAGTTCTTTGCTTTTTACATCAGCTAATGAATGTTTTGGTTTTTCTTTCATCTTGTTAAAGTCTAAACAAGAGCTGTTTCTTAGACGCTCCTTCTCTTTCTGTTTTATTTTTTCTTTATGTTTTCTATGCCATTGCTCTATTTCCAGGTCTTTCAGGCTAAGCATTCTTTCAAAACTAGTTTGCATTAAATCATCATTGACCAATCTTTTTTCTTTAGGTCGAGCATCCTTTGGCGCAGGAGCCGGTTTAGGCTTAAGTTTCTCATGTTCAACCTTTAGTTTAAGTAAACTACTTTGATGGAGTTTATCTTTATGCTTGTCTCTCTCTTTGTATCGGTCTATATCTTTGTCTTTTTTATCTTTCTCTCTACCATCTGGAGTTTTCAACAAATCATCTTTTGGTTTTTCTTTCAAAGATGACAGTTTGTCGTGAGCTGTTTTATTACCTTCTGTGATACTGCATCTCCTTTCCTCTTGCATGTGTTTTGAGTTTGCTAATGTTGAGATCTCCTTGTCTTTGGATTTGTCTCTTTTGTCAAGTTCCTTTTCTTTGTCTTTAGTTCTGCTTTTTTCTGATTTAGTATATTCAGATTCCTTTTCAGCCTGCTTGACTTTTCTTTCAGTAGAGTGTTTTTCTCTGCTTTCAGCCCAATGTCTGTCTTTATCAACCTTTTCTTTATCATGCTTCTTATCACTTTTTTCTTTACTTCTTTCTTTGTCATCAAATTTTTTAAGAGTACTCATGAATTTTATTTTATCATTTTCCTTATGGCATCTTTCCACTTGCTGGAAATTTGGTTTCTCCTTTACTTTCTCTATATTTTCATTTGCTTCTGCTTTTTCTTTCTCCATCTTGTATTCAAGTTTTACCTTTTTTTCTTTTTCTCCGTTTTTTCTTTCTATCTTTTCAACATCTTTTTCTTTGGCTGAAGTTCGCTTTTCAGTCTTTTCTTTATTTTCCTTTAAATTCTTTTCCTGCTTCTCAGTATCTGTTTCTTTTTCTATTAAGTGCATGCTGGCTGCCTCATCTTTAACACCAAAGCAGAACAATTCCATTTCTTTATCTGCAAGCATTATTTCTTTTTCTTCTTTAGTATCTTTTATTTTTTCATCCTTGAGAAATTTCTCATTCTCCTTTTTGTTCTTCTCTTTCTCTCTCTCCTCTTTAGCATTTCTCTCTTTCTGGAATTGTCTCTCCTTAACTAACTTATCTTCTTTTGTCACAAGTTTTTCTAGCTTTGATTTTCTGTCAGAAGAAAGAGATTCATGTTCTATATTTAATAACATCTCTTCATTATCATCACTTTTGAAAAAGTTCTCTTTCCAAAATTCTCTGTCAAACTCAATACTTCTTTGAACCTCTTTAACGTTATCTTTATGTTTATGTTTTTCCTTCTCTCCATCCTGTTCCTTTTTGTGCTTGTCCTTTTCTCTTTCCTTGTGTCTTAATTTATGCTTTTTAAGTGTTTTACCTTCCTTGTCGATCTTTCTCAGAGTATACTCTGAATTCTCAAATGTTGAGCTATTATCTTCCTCTTTAATTTTAGGACTAGATTTTTCACCAAATTCTAAGTGAAAATCTTTCTGATGATGCTTGCTTTTTTCTTTGTGCTTGCAAGATTTGCCACTAGAACTTTCTACCAGATATTCTGAGTCAGTGTTGTGATCGTATCGAACTAATTCAGATTGCAACGTTAACTCAGAACCTCCTGGTGATAGGCAAGTTTTGGTGTTTTCTTGCTTTAGTGGTGTTGACTGCTTTTCACTTAATCCACAGGGATGCTTTGGAGATTTGCCAGCAGTGATATGAAATATATGTAAGGAAGAATCTTCTTTTGGGGTGAAAGTCTTCTTAAAAGTTTCTTCCTCTCTAGTTTTATCTAAAGAATCTAACCCAGAAGTAGCTATATTTGTTACTCTAGCATTTTCTTTTTCTTGCTTTAGTTCTTGATTCTCTTTATTTTTGCTCTGATTTTTTACTTTCCTTTTAACTTTGCCTTTTTGCTTGTGTTCATTTGTAACTATATATTCTTTCTTCACTCTTGCATCAGAATTTGATGTTTCTGAAACAGAGCAAGGAGGGGTTATCTTCTTGTCCTGAAGTATTTCTTCATCTGAACTTTCAGAACTTGAATACAGAACTCTAGAGGGTTTCTGCTTTTTGCTTTTAAATGATTTTGAAAAGACAACTTTTTCTTGTTTCACAAATAAGCTGCTCTTTTCAACTTCAGTCTCATCCTCTTTCCTTAGGTCTTTTCTAAGAACATGTTTGTCATCAGTCATTTTTTTCATTTCACCTTCATCATCATCTTTAAACTCGTACTCATCAAGAGCAGATGGAAGTGGTGCCTTACTAGGGACCATTTGTTTGCTGTCATTGGCTACAGAGTCCTTCTCTGCTTCCGAATCAACATTCGCCTCTACACTGGAAGGATTTACAGATGGGGGCTCTTCGGAATCTAGAGTAAGAGAATAAAAAAATTAGTTGACTATTGATGGGACATTCTTCACACTTTAGTTCAGGACAAAACATTCCAGCAGCATACTGCTATATAGATAAAAAAAAAGCCAAACAAAAATGCCCACTCAAACCACACAAAAAACCTCATTAGAATTGAGCTTTTTAAGAAAAAAAAAAAAAAGTCATGAAACCCAAGTGCTCCCCACTCAGGTATGTAAAGTAATAATTAGCATTTGTATCCCAATCTAATAAAGGCAATCTTCTTCAAATTTTGTAATTCTCATGTATTGTGCATAATTCCAGCATACCCTGACTCTCAAGGACATCTTACTATGATGAGTCACTCCTCTCGGAATTCATCTACTCTTACGCTTTCTAACAACATGTGTTCCTCCACATGAACTATCTAGTCATGTTTCAACAGCAGAAAAGCTTTTATTCTTAAAAGACAAAGATCTTCCCATGTAAAGAAATTCCCTTATGTATTTTTATACACCTGATATGGACAGCCTAAAGTAGACTATGCCACAATTAACTGCAACTGGTCTCTGCTACATGAATGCATAGCATGGAGCAAGTATGTTGTACTGGATGTCTTGGACTTTCAAGTCCAAAATGTAAACGTCTCAACCGTTCCTAAAATTGAATTTTAAGAAAAATATAAAATGTTATCACTACCTGATCATATGAAAAATCTACAACTCCAAAATTATTAGAAGTATTTCTGGATGTACTGTCCCTTCCAAGCTCCAAGTCAAGCCTCTTCAGCTGATTTTATCAGCTTGTTTTTTTTTAAAAGAACTGAGTGTTGTAATATTCAGTAGCATGGACAAGAGATTTGACATACTGAATAAAAAGTAACAGAAGAATTTGAAATAACAGTGTAAAGAAAACTGATGAAGCAAGTCTCAACGCATTAGAAGTCTGAATAAGAAAAAAAATACGTTTTGCAAGGTTTCCGCTCATTTCCAGTAGAATTCTCTGTGAACCAACTGCCAGTACACAATGGTTAAGACACATGCCTTGCCAGCAGGCTTCTCAGTTACAACAACACAGAAGCAATAAAACAAATCCTACAAGTCACTATTATCTCTAATATTATCCACAGCACCCAGGACACATTACTAGTTCTGTGCTTTTATACATTCTCTCCCTCACCCATACGTACGTAGCATCACCTTCCCGCCTTAACTCTAAACACTGCTTGCAGCTTGTCTGTGTCTTCTCTTTATTCTTCTCCTACAAGGGAGTTGCTGCTTCTCTCTTCTGTGTCCCTGTTTGCTTTGCCCTTAACAGCCTTTCCCCATTCCAAACTCATCAGAGAGCTTATTCCTCAGTGACCAAAGGTGGAAGTGCAGGATAAAGATCACCTATTCTCTAATCCTGACTACTCGAAAAACTGCAGAGCACATTCTGCTCCTCTTGGGCACCAGCCCATGGAAATCAAGTGATAACGTGCACAGACAGACAACTCCTGAGGAATCAGTTGCTAAATAGTAACAAGTTTCTATTAGGCATATGTCAGAATATTTTTCCTGAGATGAATGATTTGGATAAGCTTAAGCTCATTCTGTAGAGCAATGCCATGACTATCCCTTAAAACAGAATGACTATGCACTGTATTTCAGACTATTCTTCTAAGGCCCAAAGTTAACACTGTATCAGAACATTCATTAGCTCTACACAGGACAATATGACAGTTTATTTTGCTTGAGGTATAGTGAAACCTTGAATAGGAAACATTCTTAGATGTTTCAGTTTGGGGGTTTTTTGTTTGTTTGCTTAGTTGGTTTGGTCTTGCTTGGGTTTTTTATTGTCAGGGAAAAAGAAACCGATATTAATAATCATGCGATACTTGGCTCTCCCTAATGTAATTTTCCAGAATCATAGAATGGTTCAGGCTGGAAGTGACCTCTGGAAGCCACCTAGACCAAATACCCTGCTCAAGCAGGGCCACCCAAACTAGTTGCCCAGGACAGTTGTCCAGATGGCTTTCGATTATTTCCGGATATTTTTCCCCAAGACGACCTCTCACAAACCACTTCATATCATAATAAATGTGGTATTTTTCTCTGTATCTTTCTCTGATAAAATTATCATTCTGAGGTAGGGTTAATTTGGAGAGTGGGAAGGGATAGGAGTGAGGGGAGAAGGGGAGAGACAGAGAAGAAAAAGGCAACAGAAAAGACACCAGAATTAATATTTCAGATAATTCAGTTGAAAGATTTGAAAACTACCTCTAAAACTAAAAGTGAAAAACAGCCTTAGCAATGGCAATTAAATGGTTACCTTTACCTGAGCCACTATCCTCATCATCAGAGATGGGCACCTCCCTTTTCAATAGCATTTCCAACTCTTCGGTTTCAGCAACATCAACAGGTCTCTCCCCATGCTTATTGGCCTGAAATGGATTTCCACCATGCCGCAGCAACAGCTTCACAATCTACAGCATTAAATAAACGAACTTTTAGATTTTTCACAACATGTCTCTTGCCCAGTATAAAAATCTTTCATTGCACACAAAATGTGGATAACGTGATAATAAACTTCTGCCTATGAAACTGGAAAACAAGACTTCAGCAACCAGAATGCAAAGTTCAGATACACGTAATCTGCTCATTAAAAGAAATAATGGGGAAGACTGAGGAAAGTCATCCTCTGTTATACAGACATGGCATCATCAAAAAGAAAAGCAGCAGTGGCCTTTTGTTATTCCTGCTTTAGCATTTCCTCACACAATTCATCTTTTTCCTCGTCTATCAAACTCTCTACTCTGCATTCAATTCACCTACTTGCTCCAAATTTTAGAGCATTTAACCTTAAGGAATGGGAAAAGTTCTTCAAGCTTCCAGAGCATTTCAGAAAAACTCCCACAGAGATCCCAGTATCTTATTGGAAGAATAAACTAGTCCCACTCCCAAATGAGTATGATACAGCAAAATCATCAAAGTCTCTAGCATCGTCAACAAATTGTTAAAAGTTACAATGATACTTCAGCACAGTATCCAATGTGAGTTACTTTGTTTCATCCTACATACTAAGAATGGGGAAATTCAGTAGAGAGCGACAGGTTAACATAAAACTTGAGAATTTTTCCAACACACAGTGTCAATGGGATGGTCACAGGTAAGTATACAAAGATCAGACAACCAGGAGGTCCTGTTCTCCAAAGCTCTACTACACTCGTATGCAAGTTCGATCTAAAGACCCACTCTGGCTTAGACACTCACCTGAAACATTTACTAAAGAGTTAATAAAACTTTCACAGTCAGATTATCATAATTAATTTCTCTAGCCTTTCCAGATAATCCTTTCAGGCTGAAGATCTTACTTGGAAAGTACACTTGGTTTAAGGATATTTTATTTTTTTTTTTTTAATTTATACAGCAGATTGCACACATAATAATAAAACAGAAGAGACATAACATGAGAGTGGTCATTTCTGCTTCCAGCTTGCAGAAAACAAGAATAAACTCAGAAATTAATGTAAAATATCTACAGTGCTTCATTTATCTTCTTCACTACTGGTTCTTCTTCATTACTGGTAATTTTTTTTTTAAAAGATGTTAAAAATATATATACATTAGTGCTCTATTTCGAAGTCCATAAACATAAATAGAGGATATATACCTTTAAATATTTTTATATATA
>NW_009709829.1:17886-48543 GCF_000703405.1 Apaloderma vittatum | reverse complement strand
TCAGCTCAAGAGAGACAGGGAACTGCTTGAGAGAGTCCAGCACAGAGCCACAAAGACGATGAAGGGAGTGGAACATCTCCCTTGTGAGGAAAGGCTGAAGGAGCTGGGTCTCTTTAGCTTGGAGAAGAGGAGGCTGAGGGGTGACCTCATTAATGTTTATGAATACATCAAGAGGGAGTGTCAAGATGACGCAGTCAGAGTCTTCTCAGTGACGTCCAATGACAGGACAAGGGGCAATGGGTACAAGTTGGAACACAGAAGGTTCCACAAAAATATTAGAAAAAACTTTTTCCCTGTGAGGATGACAGAGCACTGGGCAGCACAGGCTGCCCAGGGAGGTTGTGAAGTCTCCTTCTCTGGAGACATTTAAAACCACCCGGACATTTTCCTGTGTGACCTACTGTAGGTGATCCTGCTCTGGCAGGGAGGCTGGACTAGATGATCTTTCGAGGTCCCTTCCAACTCCTAACATTCTGTGATTCTGTGATTCTGTGATTCTGTGGGGGTTTTTTGTTGAAATCTTCACTGAGAGGAATATTTTTCTTCCTGTAGTGCCTGTTTACAGATTTAGCAAATAGAGATGAAAAGTCAAAGCAGACAACAAGGAGATGTAGGATTTCCCTGAATCATGAAGTGATCATCAGCAGTTACCTCTTTTCTATCTGCCATCATAGTACAAGTTACTAAGAATAAATAACTTGTATATAAAGGGGAGAAGATGTACCCTGGTTTGCCAAGGAGTTTGAATTTTTCTATAAGGAGAAAAGGAAGAGAAGGAGCAACTCATAAATATTGTAAACAACAAGAAATACTTATGACAGGGACATAAATGAAATGCTACTTGAAAAAAAAGCATATCATACATTTTAACAGGGAAGTCCTCCACATCTAACATGATGCTTTCTTCTGTATATCTACCTGTGCTTTTATTTCAATATCTGTTATAACAAAATCAAACCACTCTAATTGTTTGATGGACAGGCTTTTTTTGCAAATCCCTGAAACCGGATTCTAGCCTGCATTCTTGTACGTATTTCACCTAATTTAATGACCTAATTTCCATGATTTTAAAGCTCATGCATCATCCTAATAGAATCCAACTGTATCACTCAACAAATGGCCTTTTCATGACATCTTTTTTTGTACTAAGAAAAGGTAGACGTGTTGTTACGTATCTTATGCTGTATCCTTTTATAAACTTAGAGGATTTCTTTCTATATGACTCATGGTATTGTTTGAAGTCATTACAATTGGAAAGAGACTTCTGAAAACCCAAAACAGCAATGTTTTTATATGAATGCTACTGAAACAAATGTGCTTATGAACAAATATGGTAAAAAGATCTATCAGAAGAATATATATATGTCCCAAAGTATAATTGCTTTCATACAAATTATGTATGAAGAATATAGTAGTGTTAGATACATAAAACCAAAAGAACAAAACAATTATCTATTTTTCATATTTCTAGATCCTTATCCTATTTACTAAAAAAAATCCAACAAAACAACAAACTGGACTACTATCAAGTAAAGACTCATTTAGCTTTGCTGTCAGCAGCAGTGTTGTCTCAGATGAGAACGTGACACAGAAATGAAAATCAGAGCTTACATGCCTTCTTGTCTAAGTAAAATGACAATTTAATAAATGTGTTAAGGAGAAGGGAGAAAAGACAAAACAGGAGAGAGGAGATGCATATTTTCTCCTCGGGAACAAGTTAGTGAGGCAGCCTTGATCAAGCACTGGCAAGCACTTTCCCACTTGAGCTACAGGTTATTGTTCATACACTCTCCTGAGCAAAATGAGAGCTAGCAAAGTAATTAGAGTAGTGGAAGAGTTATGATGGCAGATGGAATAATGAAAGGCAAAAACCTCAGGTTACCTTTTAGCTTCTAGAGCATATGATTCTGGTCCATTCAGTAAAACATGTTTCCTTCCCTCCAAAGAAGCATTTAGCAATATCTTGCTTACTTTCTGACCTAAGGGAGAGGGAAACAGAGACAGAGAGAGAGAGGGAGAAAGTAAATAGGCAGAGAGTCAAGAAATCTATTTCTGCCAAGGACAGGCTACAGATTTGACTATACAGCCCTGTCTCACAGGAAATCTGTCCGTTTCAGATTTAATAAGCCTTGAAAGAATGATGTTACATCTCATCTCCAACAGTCACATCAGGTAACATAAAAGAATCCATATTTTCCGTAAAGCATTGTTATATTTTCTGAATTAAAATAGGTCACTGTTTTGAACAGAAGAAATTAAGACTTGAACGGGTTTACAGATTAAAATCATATGTTTTCTGATGCATAAATAGGGTTTTGTTAACAGTCTTACAAGATCTTTCCTAGTTTAGAGGAAGACTAAGGAAATTAGTGAGACTGATGATACTTACGTCATTACATTTTCATAAATTCTAGGGATTTTTTCTGTTTATTTGTTTATTTCTCTTTTTTTTTCATTCTGAATGAATATATGAGTTAACATTTATACTCTCTTAGTTCATGACAACTAAGGAAGCTGTGGTCTTCAGTGCTAAATAATGTGTAAATGGCCACATTTTCCAAGACCCTAACCGTACAGAAACTCCCATTTTCTCACTTTTAATGAAAAGTTCTGTCCCAAAAGACTACCATTTCTTCAAAAAATGGGCAGAAGTGGAATAAAAGAATACAACTAAGTGAAACAATAAATGCATATAAACAAGTCTTGTCCAACAGAAGCCCGAAGCCAAGTTACCCTTCCTCCTTCTCTCTCATTTTGTGTTCAGGGTTCTTGTGTTCTGGTTGCAGGGGCAGAAATATGCTCGTTTTTTCTGTTTGGAAAGCAGCTATCCCATATCAACCACATACTCTTTAAGAGTCTTTTCTGTGAATTACCATCTAACATGATAAATATCTTTGTCCAGTCAAATAGCATCTACTACTAATGCACTCCATAGCTGTCTACATTTTAAGCCATCATTTACTATGACTGCATGTGCAATAGGAATGCCACTCAACCATCAATTTCTTAAGTATAGTTATTACGAAGAAAAATTACCTTGGATTAAGTGCTTTTTTGTAGTCCATTTACTTTTCTCCATAATTATGATTACAGCTTTTAAGCTAAGAAACCAACAACTGGGACTTGGAAATGGAAATGCAGAAGCCTCAGGGACAACAGTACCATGCAAATAGAGAAGTCAGGCCGCTTTCTTGAATAATGGCTCATTTGTTCCAAGTAGTGATGTCACAGATACACTTCAGTGTTTGTTATGTTGTAAATAAATATTCCAGCTGACAAATGCACTACTGTCTAATAACCCAGCATATCTGCACGAGTACTCAAAGGGATTATAAACAAATTATCTAGGAATTATACATATCTATGCAAGATATATGAAAGCTATGTGTATCATTTATGTAAGAAAAAGACATAGAACTTAGTGATGAGAAAACAGGATTCAGGGATAAGAAACAGGATAAATGAACAGTGATTAGCATTTTCTTCTTCACTTGAGATCTGAATGGGAGATTAGAAGAAAAAAAATATAACAAAATGGAGGCAAAAAGCATCTATATCATCTAATCAGTTCCAGAGTCCATCCTTTAGCTGCCATAAGTCTGATGTTGGTCAAATCTACACAGTGAAACTCTTAGCCTCCAGAACACTGTGATAGTGCCCAAACCGCCTGTTGGGAACAGCCCCAGCCTGTCCCCAAAGGAGGGAACTGGTTGGGAGAGAGATACCTGCCATGCCAGGTACCTACTCCCAAGGTACAGGTAGTCAAGCCTGAGACCAAGGTTGTCCCTTTCTTCTCTCTAGCTCATGTCACTGGCAGCACCAGTCAGCTCGGCTTGGACCCATTACCTCCAGCGAGCGATCAAAATCCAGGTCCTGTGTTAGCTACAGTCCTGCCCTACTGTGATAACTTTATCAGTAGAAGTATTTATAAATTGATATTAAAAAGACTCCTTTATACCTTTTTGAAATCGAATTGTTTCCTGCCTAAGACACCAGCACCAGCTGTACAGACTGTTTTGTGAGGATACAACTCACTACTCAGGTGAAGATATTGACAAACATGTGGTGGTTTTTAAACAGATGTGAGGTCAACTGTATGAAACAGCTTATTGGATTGCAGCACATTTCAATTTCCAGGCTGTTGAGAGAGGAAAAGTTCATTTGAATAGGATTTAGAATATGCCAGTTAAAAACAAATAGTATTGAGTAAAGGAGGATGAGAGATAGAGGAAAATATTATTTGCACGGGGATGCATGTTTCCTGTCAGTAATGCACAAAGTAGGCATGGAAACAAACAGCAAACAGTGGAGAATGAGACATTTCAAAGTGAAGCACTATGTAGGTAATAACAACGTTGCCTGAGGCTTAAACTATTCCTTAGCTTCATTGTCTAAACAGAAAAGAGGACAGTGTCCCAAGGAAAAGGACCAACTTCCATTTTCAAGAAGTCAAAATGGCATATTTAATTGCTTTTATCAGTGGGCAAGAATAGATAAAGGAGCATAATCAGAACTATGAAATACCAACAAAAGCCCAGAGCAATAATTTTGAAAGACATACTGTGGTGAAGACGATAGCACAGGATTAGGAACATATTTCTGATAGTGGTTCAGAATGAATAAAAGAGATTTACAATTAGGACAAAGACAGCAATAGTTTTTCAAAGCAATAGCATTTTTTTAGATATTGGTAAGATATGTGCTAAATCAGATGGCTAAGTGGCAGCTCAAACAATATACAGTCCGGAAGATTCTGTAGGAATTTCACTGGTATTTATTTCTAAGACAGTGGTATGTAGGAATCCCAGCTATCCTACACACATATACAGGAAGTCCTAAAAACCTGCAGAGCAAGACTTTCCTGTCTTCTGCAGACTGACACAGAATATTAAGGCACATGGAGAACAATGGTAGGATTTTCAAGAGAAAGAAAACATGGCTGAGTCTCCCAAAAAGCTCTTTTCCAAACATTAAATTTAATGAATTTGAAATAGCCAAAATTTTAGTAAAAAACTTTAATAAGAACTCAGTAGAGAGCAGAAGAATATTTAGAAGGATAGATATTGGGGAGAGTAACTTTTTTTTGGTGGGCCACTAAAGCTCATTATTTTCTCTAGACACATATCATGCAGCCACAGAGAGCTCAGAAGTCTCCTTCAACTTAGAATTTGAAAGGAGCTTCTAAGCGTATAACTGAAGGCAGAATACAAGCTTTAGGTTCAAAATCTCAGTTGATGCCACCTACAGTTTTCTAGAGTAAAAGTACATCTATATGCTGTTTTGCAATGTTACTCTGACAGTATGCTGATGATAAGACAAGGGTCAATGGTTTTAAACTAGAGCAGGGAAGATTCAGATTAGACATGAGGAAGATGTTCTTTTCTGTGCGGGTGGTGAGGTACTGGAACAGGTTGCCCAGAGAAGTTGTGGGTGCCTCCTCCCTGAAGTATTCAAGACCAGGCTGGATGGGGCTTTGAGCAACCTGGTCTAGTGGGAGGTGTCCCTGCCCATGGCGGGGGGGTTGGAACTAGATGGTCTTTAAGATCCCTTCCAATCCAAACTATTCTGTGATGATCTATGATGATGATCTGCATGTGGAACCACTGCAGGTTGGTAACTCTAAAGCTCCAGTCAGGCCATTGCTGTCAAGCAGGACATATTACCTTGGACTTGGGCTGAATTGGCATTCTTACATGATGGCTGGTTACCATTCTCCTGAACCAGCTAGCATCTGCCTAAAACACACCACAAACACATGCCTGTGGTTTCATCTCTGACCTGAACACTTCTCAGGACTGAGACTGACTGTTGTATTACCATGTAGAAATGTGCTTTTCTGCCAATGTTGTTATTTTATTCATAGTGTCTCCATATCTGTATGACAAAGTCCCCACAAACTCAACAGTGTACCACAACATAGAAGCCTCTTGTGCAAACAAAGTTGGGTATCAGGAGCACATCTTCCTTCCCTTTAATCTCAGCATTAGTCAAATAATTTCATTAACATAAGTTTTCCTTAATTGTCCATCAGGTTTTTCCAAAGACAAACTTTGGTTACTTTAGAAATGTGTTAAAAATAAACTACTGAATATTTTCATATATAAACAGAGGAAACAAAAAAATATATTTGGGCTTTTTGCAAATAACATTTTCCCCTTAAACAGTTAATTCAAATACAAACCTTCTGTTTGCTTCTTTTTTCATTGGTAACATTTAACACAAGCTGAGAGGAAGCAAATGCCTCTTGGAAGCAAAGCTGTATGCCCTTGGCAAGCAGTGTATATGGCAAAGGAAAAGCACGTGAGGCTGTCTCAGCAGCAAGAGACTGGCTCTTAAGCAAGGAGTTTCCACAAACTGATGGACCAAAATCACCTCTGTCCCAAAAAGGCCTGTCTGCTTCCTCTCCCTTGCCTCTGCCCTATTTTCCTCCTACCATCTATAGTGTAACAATGGAAAGCTCCTCCTGGTGTTCTTGCACAGAAGGGCATATGGGAAATGGAAAATAATGTGGAAGAGTAATAAACATCCCTTAGTCCAAGCTGTGCTAAGGGGAATTCCTTTATCTAGAATTTAAATGGCTTGCATGGAAGAAGTTGCATACTTTAGAAATATGAGTAGAATAAGAAGGGAAAAGTTAACAGGTTTCTCTTATAACATGTCACTGTCTGTTATAAAATCCATTAAATGAAACTGAAGTTCCTTGTATCAGAAAGAAGAAACCTGAGTCTCATTTTTACCCTTTATAAGGCCACAGGCACTGTTCCAGCAGGGTGCTTGTCAGAGGCTACAGGAGAAGAGACTCGGTGGAGGTTTGAAGGTCGTGAATACAATGGGAGCATGTCAGAGTACACAGATTTCCGCAGCAAAAAAAAAAAGAAAATATCATAGTACTTTACATGGCCACTGCAAACACAGTTTGTCCTAGCACCAGGGAGGACACAGACACACAGAACAGTCTGGTATCTCAGCTCTCTATTCATGTATATTTGAATTTATTCAAACTTCAGTTTGTGTAAGGAATCACAAAATTCTTTCTTAGGGAATCTTACATAATGCAAGATACTAGAAAGGTATCCAGCATGTCAGGAATTAACAACATCCTTATCTCATCTCTACTTTGCCTCCTCACTGGTCATAGGAAAAATTCTTGGAAAAAAAACAGGAGGAGGATGCTAAGGGGAAGATTGGACTCAGCACGTAGTTTTGACCCGACATGAATCTATGGAGTAGTTCCTGGTGCTTTACCTGGCATTTGGTAATGATATGCTGCTGATGATTGTTGCCACTTTATCTCAAGAGTCATTCCTTTCTGCTTACCAACAACAGCCAAAAACATCCAAGTCCAGGGCAATTTTATTTCTGCTCCAGCAGAGTAACACAAAAAGCAAACCATGAAGCTATCTGTGTCATGAAAAATTGCTTGCATAACTTGGAAATTTATAAAACTTGGAAACAGCTGTATATCATTTCCTAAGGCCAGCTGAAACTCCATCCTGTTCTCCCAACCTGTTCAGCCTTATTGTAGACATCATCAGGGAAAATGACTGAGAAACAGAGTCATCTGAAGAGCAATATACACTATTAAGACTTTTAGAATATCATATACAAAGCACAGTGCTCAGTGCTGTAAAATTCAGGTAATCCTGATTCATTATTGGCATAATGTCATTAGCACCACTGTTAAATTAATGTACTGTACTTTAGAATAAAGAAAATACAGGCTCATGAGGCCCTAGTAAAGGCTACAGTACATAACATTTTCGGCAGAATAAACTGTATAAAAAACTTGATCTCTACCTCTAATCAAGTGCTGAGATTTTGTTAGCTCAATGCACATGCTTTCTCATAAAATAACTTGTATAACCTAAGCAGAGCTGACTCAACATTATTGAAGCACAAAGGCATTTTAAATGTGGAGAAACTAAGAAATTCTTTTGGGAATATTGACTTGCTGAGGACTATAAATGCTACATAATACTTCACCAGAATCTGTTCAAAATTGTTATTTGGAATAATATAGTGGTGACTGAAACATACTATGTCTGAGAAGCTGAGGACAATGTTAGGCTTCAGTAAAATCCAAGAATGTGTTACCCTGCTGAGTCCTCTATAAAATCTAATTTTACACTTTTCAATAAAATTCTGTGGTGCAGTAATTCTATGTCATATTGCATTAGACAAAAGAAAAAGAAAGCATACTCAGTTCTAGCTACTTGTTTTGGTGCTTGACACATTCTGGTAATAACTTTCAATTGACTAAAGTTGTCCTTGTTTGTATGACCAAATGACAACTATAAACATGAGTTATCATGTGTCAGTATGTGTATGTTACAAAGCTTAAAAGGGAATTATGATTCATTAGAAGCAGCAGGAAAGGCTGCATGCAGTAGAAAGTCATCCACAGTGATTATGGAATTTGACCCCAGAGACGGTCGCTCTTATTTATGGTGCTGGCTCCCCACTTACAGCCTTTCTCAGGGAGAATAGTTTAGCCACAGTGTTAACGTCAAAGTGTCTATCATCTTCACATTTTTTCCATCTACATTGCTTCTAACTAGAACTAGTCAGCAGGTCTGACAACTTATTTGTTTGCTTTTGATGAAAATAAGCAGCTGCACCAAAGCCAGGATGTCTTGCAGAGAAATATTGATTGTGACAACATTTATAGTGGGAGATTTCAAGCATTCAGGGTAGGTTCTTGGATTGTTTGCAGTAACAAGAGACACGAATTGAAAAATTGAGCTTTCTGATCAGAAAACAGATGTTCCACCACATATATCCTGAAAATACCTGAAAGGTTTCAGTTTGTTCTAATTCAAAAGAAAAACTAAGTTTCAAATCCAACAGTTTTCTCAAATGGATTTTTTTTTAACCTCAGTCCAGCTCTTCATCTTGTGAAGGCACTCTGAAATATAAATCTTCTGCTCGGGATGGAGTGCTGTCACAGCAGTCTTTTTTTCTGGGTATGTTTCAGTTCATCTCAGGGTTGGAGTCTTTAACAGATAACAAATAAGGGCAGATTTTTCTCATGCTGCATGAGATCTAGGAGGAGTGTGGCCTGAGTGGACACCATGTTTTAAAAATGAAAGATAAATACAGGACACTGATCAAAATTTAGATATTTTAGAATTATCCAAGCATTTCTATTACTCTTCTTCATTAAAACAAAAAACAAAACAAAACAAAACAAAAACACATAAAAATTAGTTTGAGAAATACAGATTGTACCTAGCACCGCTCCACAACAAGAGTATGGAGGAGTTTGTGCTATATACATAAACTAGTGTGACAACATCAACTTGTTTCTATAGCTTATGCTCTATCTTTCTAGTGTACACAACATTGGTTCTGTACTAATGATGACTTTGAAAGTAGATACAAGTAAGCACTAGATGTGTTTCATGGCGATTTTTCAACAACTGATTTCAAACAATCATTTATACAAAATATAGGTTTTAACAGATTTAACAGAAGTACTGCAAATTATAATTTTAGCTTATTTCTTTACTTTTGAGACACTGAAAATGTATATTTAGTCACTTCTTCAGGCATGAATAGTTAAAGCTCTGCCACATTAATATTTGATCCTGCCTCAAGCACTATACTTAGTAAAAGACTTTTTGATTAAGGGATAAGGAAGTGAAAATTTCTCACCAAATGTTCTTTTTACTAAACATTAGAAGAGACATATAACTCCCTATAAAACTATCTAGAGTCTGGGGTCAGAATTACTATGCCATCATGGACTACCTCGATCTGGAACACATATCTTTTTAGTTTGAAATTGTTCTGGAATTCTGGGATATTTAAGGTAAGTGGGCCAGAGAATTTCCTAGACTGTGATGAGCCAAGTTTTCACAGTAAACTAAACAATGCCATGGCCTGTTACCTGGCCTTAATGCTATATGGCACAGGATAGCCATACATATTCTATAAATTTCTTCTTTTCTTAAATAACATGGCTTCTACCATAATGCTGCATTGGAAATGCATACGGAAATTATACCACAGGAGCTACAGAGATTCAAGTCACAAGGGACTGAGCCGAGGAAAAGCATTGGCAGCTGACCCCTGGACCAACTCAAACTCCAGAATATACAACATGGTTGTCCTGATAAGGGCAAATAAGATAGATTTCCTTAATGGAATAGAGTAGGAGGATTAAATTGGGCACATCATTCTCTACACTCATTAAGTAATAACTCTGGAGAAGTTCCAGTTGACTGGAAGTTGGCAAATGTTTTTTCAATTTACAAGGGTAGGAAGGAAGACCCTGATGATTATAGGCCTATCAGTCTCACTTCACTGCCTGCTAAAATCATGGAGAAGGTTGTTCTGGGAGTTATTGAAAAATACATGAGAGAAATACAGTCATTGGTCAGAGCCAGCACAGATTCACAAGGGAAAAGCCCTGCTTAATCAACTTAATTTCCTTTTATGACAAGGTCACCCATCTAACTGATGAGCAGGAGACAGTAGATGTGGTGGGTTCAGAATTTAGCAAAGCTTTCGATACTGACTCTCACAGTATCCTTCTGGATAAACTGTTGAGCACACAGCTAGGCAAGTCCATAACACTTTGGAAGAACAACTGGATTATGAGTTGGGCCCAAAGGATTATAGTAAATTGGATTACATCAGGCTGGCAGCCAATCACCACTGGGGTTCCCCAGGGCTTGATTTTAGGGCTAGTGTTCTTTAATGTGTTATAAGTGATCTGGACACACAGGAGTATAACGTACATTAAGTAAATTTGCTGACAATATTGAACTAGGAGGAGCTGTGAACTCCCTCGAGGGCAGAGAGGCCTTACAGAGAGATGTGGATAGACTAGAGAGCTGGGCAATCACCAGTCATATGAGATTTAACAAGAACAAGTGCCAGATTTTTCACTTGGGATGGGGTAACCCTGGTTATACATACAAATTGAGGGATGAGAGACCAGAGAGCAGTCCTGCAGAAAGAGATTTAGGAGTCTGGGTTGATGGCAAGTTGAGTACGAGTGAACAGTGTGCCCTGACAGCCGAAATGGACAGCTGTGTCCACGGTTGCATGAAGCACAGCATAGATAACTTGTTGAGGGAGGTGCTTGTCCCACTCCACATTGCACTGAAAACAGCCCCACCTCAAATGTTGTGTGCAGTTTTCACTGTCTTTCACAGTTCGAAGAGCATCTGGACAATGCTCTTAGTCATACAGTTTAGTTTTATGTATTCCTGCGTGGAACATGGAGTTGGACTTGATGATCCTTATGGGTCCCTTCTAACTTGAGATATTCTATGATTCCATGTTGCTAATTTGCCTCGAGACAATCAACTTCTTTTAAGTAATCAAGTTAAAATTTTCTTGGCTTTGATAAGACAAAAGATTCTTTTTAGTGCTGTCTGTTTATAGTAAAACAGTTATTTTGAACAAACCAAATAAGATTCATACAGAACTTTTTATTTTATGCTTGCTTCTTTCCCCTTGTTTCCTATTAATTTCAATTTGGTTACAGTGCAATTTGATTTTTATTAGTCTAGAAGGCAAACATCTAAACCAGGGCATGAGGAACATCTCCCACAAGGGTCTCCACAGAATATACAGTAAAGATTTAAATTAAAGTTAATATTTGTTATGTGTTTGTTTTGCTCACCCAGAGGCCTTGGGCTCCATGTGGGGTACATGTTGGGAGTGATGGGGTCTCTCCTGTCACAGCAGGTCAGAGCCTGGCAGCCAGGACCCATCGACCACCGTGGACAGGAATGGGGCAGCCAGGAACATGAGGAACATACTCAGCTCTCAGCATCGTATAGCTCTCTGGTAATTGGAACAAGAAAAGGCTAGGCCACGATGTTGGCCCATGGGTAGAGGCCAGAATCAGGGCTAGTGAGGGGAGCTAGGGTCAGAAACTGTGGGGGGCGGGGTAGTGGGGAAAAATTTGAAACAGAGAAGTATATGACTGCTGGGGTTTTCTCTAGTGTAAATGTTGTCATCGCAGTCCATTTAAAGTAGCATGGTGTGTTCCTCAATCAAAGCAACCAGAGCTGTATGAGCCATATTTAGTATGATCTAGAGTATGATCTTCTGGTGAGCATATACTAATGATTTTAAGAGGGTAAATTGAATAATTAATAAATTGAATAATAACCTGAGACATTACAGCAGAATTTAAAAATACAAAAATATTCTCTACATGATAGACGTCACGGAACACAAACTAAGTGAAATTGTGTGTTAAAGGAACTAAAAAGCTTTGGTGCATATGCCTGAAGGCACTGCAACAGAAATTTGATAACTTTCAGCACTTCACTTAATCCTAAACTTTTATGTTTGAAGTGTATGTGATTCCTAAATACCCTTAGTTTAGTGCAATAAATCATGTTTTCAACATCCTCATCTTTCTGATAAACCCTGCCAAGTTTTGGAAGCACTAGCTACATAAAATTAAAAAACACTGATTGATACTTCTTTATAAGTCAAAGAACAATGTTATGAGATCTATCACATCTGTCTATAACCTTCCATAAACCTTTTTTTTCCCATGAATAATGTCTCAAAGATTGCCACTAGCCAACATTACTAACTTTCTAGTCACAGCTATTTAACAACATCTGTCTTTAGAAGTTCTGAAACCCTTCCCTCTTCCCGCTTACAGACCAGAAATTACTCAGAAGACATATTCCTCTGATACTAAACCATCTTTTTTTTCATCTTCTTTAATCCAAAGTCTTTACCTGTCGTTTCCTTTCAGTTGTATACAGCAGTTACAGCTGGTACTTTCAGCTCAGTGACTAGCTCTTGCTTATGAGCCATCAGACTGAATGAACTCCGGTCTGACAAAACCATGGGATTTACCTCAAGTTCCTGTTCCTCTTTGTAAAGAATTTCACTCACCTTCAAGTAACAGACTTGTACTAGAGCCAGTGCAGCAGGAAGCAGGTGGGTGAAGGAGCTGCTGACGGAGGCAACAATTAGGGACTTCTGACAAAATGGGAGACCACAGATTTCTGACACCAGTGGAGGAAAACTACATAAAACACTGTCTCATCTTTATGTAAATATTCATTATTTGCTTACATGAGTACTATAAAGGTAATAGTAGTCCTATATATACCACAACTCTCTATGATCCCCTTCCAGGGCATCCTCTCATGGTACTTACCATGAACAGCCATGTTCTGGGACTTAGCAGATTTGTTAAGGTTCCTGTCCTTAAAAGGGCAATTGATTTCAGCCGGTATTGTGCACTGAATATCCCCTATATAAACTCATTTTCTGTAAGAGTGTTTACTAATCCACCAACTGACTTAATATTTCCATCAATGTGCTCCTCATATCTCACCTACTATCTCCATGTTGGTTTTTTCGGGATCTTGTGCTAAAGTGTACTGAGTCTTCCTACTATGTTTGTCTATTATCATTTATTCATCAGCTAACTCACATAGGCAGCTTTCTTTGAATCAGAAACTATTTCCACTCTTTTTCCTGCTCCCTCCTCATTTCTAGGCTTCTTCCTAAATTCCTTTTCCACAAAGAACTACGCAAAGCCAGTGTCAAATCTTTCAGGTGTTCACAAATAACAAACAGATTTTCTCCAGCAAGCCTTTCCCAGGCTTATTTTTATTATCTGTCAGATAATCAAGACCCTTTTGAAGGGACGTGGCAAGAGACACTCATATATGGAAGTGCTTTTCATATTTTAATGAAGAATTACTAGCTTGCATCTATTACTTAATCTTTCTTGCAGTTGGAAGTATCTACTTTTCATGCTTACATCAAGGCAGAAGTTTTCCATTGTCTGCCTGTTCCTGGCAAGAACTAACAGGATGCAATTTTAGGATTAACATAGTCAATAATAAGGCAGATGGAAAGGGGCAGTTTACACAAAGTAATTTGTATGTTAAACAGTTGATATGTATTATTGGTAAATTTTAAAGGATTGCTATGGGAAACAAACGATGTGTCACAGTGTGCTGCGCAATCACAGAGTTGTTCAATTAATAGCTTTCCTGTTGCGCATTTTTCAATGTCTCACTATGCCAAGTGGAAAAGTGTTCACAGTGGACAACATACTATTTGGGAAAGGAGGAGTCAGCTAACTCTCTGATTCGATTGACTTCCTAAGCAAGAATCCAAAACAGATGAGCAACTTATGTTCCAAAAAGTTTTCTGCATGTTGTGTGAAATCAACTAATCACAATAAAAAGAAATTTTAGGTATCTTCTCATACATATGAATCAATAATCAAAGTTACCTGATATATGTTTTCCTAAATCATAATGTAAGAGGAAACATAGCTCCAAACTCCATATATGTTCAAGAGTAATGACATATAAGAGAGAAAAGTTCAGGGTAAGGGCATTTGATGCTGAAAAATATATCTTAAGAATATAGTGACCTTTGCTCTATAATGACCAAGCCATGCTTAGAAAAAATCCTAAGTGAGAGACAGGTAAATTGTTGCAAGAATACTCTAACCCATTTTGTTAATGATTCTGCATTTTTTTCTATAACTTTTTCCCCAGTTCTAAAATAGAAAACTAAGCCTTTGCTTGTTAACTCTTCATTAATATTGTCTGTTAAAAGCAAAACTGGAGTTTTACAAGAAAAGGGCACCCTCTTTCTCCTGACATAACATGTTCAAAGAAGGCATTTTACATACATAAATCCTTTAAACATCTGAAATGTGGACCAAGTTTACATTTTGCAGAAGATTGTGTGTCTTTCTCATCAAGTTTCTAGGCTTAGTTTGAACACTGGTAGTGGCAGGATTCGGGGAGAAATTCTTCCCACACAGACAAACACCAGTGTCCTGCTGGCAAGGAAGAATTGGTCATGGGACAATTTAGCACAATCCTGTGTTTTCACAGGAGGCATCTTTAAATTATTCATACACCACTACCACATACTTATCTTTTAGGAATGTACTTTTTCAGCAATGTCCAATGACAGGACAAGGGGCAATGGATACAGGCTGGAACACAGAAGGTTCCACAAAAATATTAGGAAAACCTTTTTCCCTGTGAGGGTGACAGAGCACTGGAACAGGCTGCCCAGAGAGATTGTGGAGTCTCCTTCTTTGCAGACGTTCAAAACTCGCCCGGATGCGTTCCTGTGTGACCTACTGTAGGTGATCCTGCTCTGGCAGGACTAGATGATCTTTAGAGGTCCCTTCCAATCTCTAACATTCTGTGATTCTGTGATACTTCTGATGTTCTTCAGGCAGAAAAAAAGAAGATCCACAGAAGACAGTAGCAGATGTGTCCAAAAGAGACAGTGTTTGCCCCAAATTGTTCTTACACCTAAAAATAAAGTCAGTTACAAAAATCAAACTTCAAAGTACCTAAAAATAAAATCAGATCTGAAAAACAAACTTTGAACAAAATTTCAGCCTTACAGAGGTCTAAAACTAGCAGGATGCAAGGGCCCATATGGGGAAAACATGATGTGTTTGGAAGGATAGTAGTACAGCAATATGCATTTCCACCAACTGCAAGCATAAGGGTTGAACACATATTTATACAGCAGTAGTAAAAAGCTGAATGATTTAGCAGAAGATGAAAATGAAATACAAGTGATTCAAGAAAATAGAAGGAACAGTAGCTAGAAATTCTACACTGAACGCTACAGAAAGGAAAATGTTAATGAAAGAGGAAATGCCTTGGCTTTATTCAAGCATTGTTGATTTTAAAGTGAACATTTCAATGGGATAAGTTTTTGTGAACTTTGGGCATTTCTGATGCTTAATTTAAGTTAAATCATTTGTTAAATACATACTGTTGGCTGAGAGTTTCTGGGAGTCCTAGGCAGACATAAGAATATGTGAATGCTTGCCTCTATGAAAAAAAACAAAATAGAAAACCTCTTTTTTTAAAATCTAATTTCAGAAGTGAATTCTAGTAAAAAGGGTAACATATAAACTATGCTAGCTTTAGACATTAACTGAAGTTTCTTCACTGTATTTTATTTTCTGATCTATCATCTGAGGATATTTTCCTGATGTGAGATTGATGATATATGTTTTGTATTGTCTAATTTTTTGAAAAAAAAATCCATCTGAGTGAAATCAGATTGACTTGCAGATGTTGAAATCCAGTCTTGCTTCAGTTTAGCTACTTACATAGAATTTAAATGCCTCTTGTAAAAGCTGTTCTTTTGTAAAGGTCCAAACTGTTACTTTCCATTTGTGCACAACATTTTCACAGGATCCTATGGCTAGGCATGTATTTCAGTTTGCCTTATTCAGTTTAAATATCAGCCTGAGTTAAAACCTTCAACATAATTAAGGTTTGTGAGGACTTTTAAAAGTTATATTATTAGCTGGATATCAAAGACTTTCCACTGAAATAAGACAAAGAGTAATCTGTCTAATGACAGTTGTTATTTTTCTTTTCTAATTGCCAGAAATGATACAAAAGGTTTGTATTCTATAAGCATCTTCTGGATTGCATAACACTCTTGTTTCTCCATGCAGTTGCATCTGTGAATTATTTTAGGAGTTACTGGATTGTTAGTGTGCATATCCATGTGTGCTTTTCCACACTTTGGAAATCAAAATTTAAGTCTAATTAATTTATTCAGGATCACCCTCATCTGAAGGTTATTGCACTGTGACTTTGGATTAACAATATATTAATTTCATTTTGGCTGCCATTTAAAATGCTAGTATTAATTCAAAAATGGTGAGAGACATTTCTCAGAAACTGCTGCTCTTCAGTGGAGCTAACTGAATACCTTGTCGAGGGAAAATGCTAGCTTAAGGAAAATACGTTGCAAGGAAAAGAATAACTCATTTAGCAAAAAGAAAAGACATCTTGTTACAAATGCTGTTCTACCATCTTGGTAGGAATGGTGTATTACTCGTATTTAAATTTACTAATATGTAAAATAAATATTCAGGTGTTTGGTTTTTTTTCTAGTCAGAATTTCTGGTTAATCTCAGAGTTTCCTACTGAATGGAAAATCTAAATCTTGACCAGCTGCCTTTACGAGCTGTCTTCGCAGGTGAGAACCCCTTGGAGAGAGCTTCTGTTGAACTGTAGAAAAGTGTCCAAGAACAGAGACTGATTTGGCAGACTGCTAGTAGTGGATTTATCATTACTCAGTCAATTGATTACATTCAGTATTTTCACTTTGCACAACAAGTGAAAAGTAGGTGTGAAATCCATCTATTTTCTCTTAAAAGGCATATCCTACAGACTTGCTCAGTTCATGCTCTTGTACCAGTCTCCTTCAGTAGAGCAGAGATTTTTGAACGTCCTCTTTGACAAATTACTTCTGAAGTGTCATAAATCTTGTCCCTAGTTTCATAGCCGTCCTCAGTCTTCTTGTATATATGTGAGTACTGCTAAGAATTCAAGACAATGGAAAGACAGTTCTTTTGAATATGAAACACCAAAAAATCCCAATTCTCCTTGGTGTCATTAGTACTGGAAGCGATGTAACTAAGCCAAAATTACAGCATAGTTAAGAAGAGAATAAAACATTATTACAGTCTTGGTTGAAATTGAGATTTCTGTTCTGCAACAAATTTAAAAGAATTATGAATCTATATTTCCAAGTTGAGGTATAAATGTAAATATAAACATAAAAATTAAGATCACTGCATGAAAAATTATTAGCCATCTTCCTCACCTCTGAAAGACACTCAGGGTGGGTGCTTGAAAGTTGGACACAGCAAGACTTCTCAAATTAACGTTCCAGCACTCAGAATAAGGAGATTTTGCAATCAGAAATCTCATATGGACAACTGAAACATGTAAATCCACAGCCCTGCACTGTCCTCTGTAGCTGAGAGAAGGTCCTAGAGAGCAATCAGTGAGGTAAATAGCAGGAAGGCACTGAATGCTGCTGGTCAGAAAAGTAACACTGAAGATATAGTTCATCATCAAAGGACTCCATGGGCAGCAGCAGAATTTTTGCTCAATCTTCATCAGCACAGTTTTCTGAGTTTTATTTAACTTACCTTGTTCCAGATAAATTCTGTTTTCTAGCAAAATGAAACTTCACAAATAAAAATTTCAGAAGAATCTTGACATTTTCACTTTAAGGAAAAAATAAAAAAACTCCACTTTGAGGGTCCAAGTGAATTGGGGTCTCATGTGATAAGATCCCACCTTGCAGAGCTGCAATTTTTTTTTGCTACGACTGCAGGTGGGATACGCAAGTGACCAGAGCTCTTTTGTGTGATAGTTGCCTACAAGGGCAGTACACATAACCAGTAAGGCAAACTCATCAAAATACAGCTCTGCTATCAAGAAGCATAGCCTGAATTCATAAGCATCACGTTTTGCCTCTGCGACACCATCCCTTTTCATTCATAGTATTACGGCAGACTGGGCAACAAGCAGTCATTTCAGAAAATTTATAGGGCATTACCATGTCTTCTCTCCTGGGTCCGTTTCCCATCCTGTCTCAAGCAGATGTTAATAAAGTATGTTACTCCACTTCAGTGCTGCCCAATGGGCATCATGTAGAGGTACCACTCAGTAGAGATTCACAGCTTATTCTGGTCTGATAATTTATCAGCCTTGAAAGGAAAATCTCAACGACCCTGAAAATTCTTGCTCAGGGAGGCTCTTGGACATGCTGGCTAAACCTCTGTGGGCTTCCCAACTTGGAGTTAGCCTGCAACAGAGAGGCCAGAGAAAGCCTCAGCCTGAAAGTCCTTGCAGTGCCAACCAGAGCATAACCTTCATGAAAATATCACTATGAATCTGGACACAGTAAGAGCTCAGGATTCCCAGCAACCTGCCAGTTAAGCTGGAACAACAATACACTTTTTTTTTTCTGTGTGAAGTTATTTCACCCTCGGCATTTTTGTCAAACTTTTCACATTTAACAAAATCATATTTCTCTGAATAATGACCCTTTCTGTCAATTAATTAATTAGTTTTAATAAGGACTCAGCATACTGTCACTGTTGCCCATGAGAAGGAAAACCAATACACAATGATTTTGATTCCTTTTTTTTTGAGGTGGATGCTGAATCTGGAGTTATTTATAACAGTTAACACGACACTTCAGAAAATACATTTGTTTCGCTGTATATAAGACCATTCATGTAGTGTACCAAGTTGACTGACTCAAATACCTTTGCTGAGACTAGAAAGACATGATAGCTGAGGATTTGCTCTTGAATGCGTCAGTTTGTGGGTGTTTATTCAGACAGACTTATTAACAAATCTTCTATATGTCTGTTGTCATCTCCACTCAAAGGCAGGGCTTCCTGTACTGTAATTCAGCATAATTCCTAATAGAATTATCCAGACTTGGATTTCTATCCTAACTTACCCAGAAATCTTTCTGGAACTTTTTCATTTCACAGACTTTAAACCTGAAAATGTTGTTACATGGTGTTCATGGTAACTGCAATTTTAAAACATTCCATAATAGCTTGAAAAATGGTTGTTGTTTTTTTTTGCTCAGGACCATTGCCATCATATCTAACAGGGATGTGCAAACAACATGACCACTGAAGATAAAAGTGGATGAATTTCAGTATCGCTTATATGAATGAGGCCTCACTGCTGCCCTCTGTATAAACTTCTCAGCACAGTCATGGATCTTCTATATTCTTAATACCAAATATTTCAGTCTTTCAGAAATAACATAATGAAAATGTAATAGTCCTGCAGAGTAATCCTCATTGAAATGAAATGTTTCTAAATTAACATCATTTACAAATATCCCACAATTAACACCTACCTGGTTTGATTTTAATTATCACCATTTACTTATTACTAAAATTATTTTTCTTTTAAAAAGCAGGAAATGTCATGTTGAGCCCACAAGGCTGAATTCAAGACATACTCTGTGGCAAAAGACTGATATCATCATACATCTAGGTTTATGAGTTCATGAATGGAAGAAACAAAATAAAAAATGGAGTTGTGAAAACTCCATCAAGATCAAAGGAAGACGGTGGCAAAAAAAACTTCTCTGTTACACTCTATATACTACAATATTCTTTCAAAAGATTTGGCTCTTGACATTTTGAAAGTCTACATTTGCAGTGCTGTAGATAAACTGTTCCTGTTTTCTAATCAAAACAAATCCTCACCATGTGTTTTACCAGAGTGCAATGAAAAAGTGCCTTTATTATGCTGAACACTGTTATCACAGATAGACTCTTGGATCCAAGCTTTTCTTGAATTTTCACACTTGAAACTTCTCCACCAAAGCCTTAGAACTGTTCTGCATTTACATTTTTCATTAACAAATATCGCACGTATTTGGAGACCTTATCTAACTTGCAATAAAATAAAACAAAGACCTACCCTGCCTTCATGGGTCACTTTCGTTCACCTTGAATGTAATTCATGGATGATGGATAAGTTTAGAGCAGGAGTTAAAACAGAAATTGCTGACAGATTTACCACTTACACCGTTGTCTTTATCTGCTTTTGCTGAGTTTGTTTTTTTTCCTTCTAAATTCCACCTTCAAGTTCTTGGTTTTATTTTAGCTATTTCTTAAAGCATTTATCATGATTTTGTGCATAGTGTGCGTTTCCACTGGCAGATTTCAACTGAGTAATGGGAAGAGGGAAGCAATTATTTCCTTGCAAAAGAAGGACACCTGGACTGTGTCTATACTAATAAGCTAATCAAGGACAACGCATGGGTTGAATGCTAGTATGCAATTGTCCATATTATGTGATTCTTAGCATATATGGGATATGCCTGTACCATCCAACGTCATCACAATCTCTGATGCAGCTCAGAGATTAATGCAGGGCAGGGACTGCTCCCAAACAGAGTATGTGTGAAGTTGGCTTACACCATGGAGCAACAGGAAAGGGAAGAGTTAGCTCTATGGCTGTTACTGGTGACATGCCACTTGCATGGGAAACCAGAAAGCAAGACATTTACTCATAAACATAGCCCAGGATGCTGGGGCATTGCCTGGAGAACTAAGGGATGCTCTGGCAAAGAAGAATAGTACGGAACAGGGAGTCATGTATCAGACAGACGTATTTCTTGGAAGAAATTTTTTAATTAACATCTCTGGATAACTATCCCTGTGTGCACAGGCACTGAGGAGATGAAAAACTGCACAGTAAGGAAAGAAAGAAATAATATGAGGCCTGTAGTGCAGTTGAGGAGCACACTTTTTTTCCCCTAGAACAATAAGAATTTGCATTTCAAGAACTGAAGCATTCATGAGGAAATCTGATGGGTGTGAAGAACAGAAGGAAGCAAATCTGGCACAAACCTTCCCATATTACCTCTAACAAATTGTACAGACAATTAACAAATTGTAGAGATACAAATCCCTTGAACTGAACTCTTTTGAGAGAGACATGGTTACCTAACCTCCCTAAAGGACTACAGGAGTGAATTAACAGATATGCAAGGTCCAATAGAAACTGTTTGACAAAACACATATTTATTTACATTATATAAATAGAAATGAACTAGTACCAAACAAGTACCTCTAATAACTTAGGGAACTAATCTCTGCAGGTTAGAGAGGAAGCACTTGGACTTCCATGACATCAACCCTCTTCTTAACTCCATGTGTCCCAAGACACGGAATTCTCCTGGGCTCTATCCAGCTTTTATGCCTAGCTGTAAACTAAACCATATGTAAGCACAGTAAAAGAAATCATGTTTTGGTAATGATAGACACAAGCCTCTGAACATCTTACATTACCTCATAAGCAAGAAGTCTCTTCATAGTTTATACTGTCTCCTCTAACCATAATTCAGCTCTAGCCTATGGCTACTACTTCCAGCTATTAGGACCACACAGTTTGAGTAGTATCTTCAATCTTTAGCTTATTCAGTCTAAACCTAACTTTACCCTGGCTATCAGCATTCACTCTAGACCAAAACATATAGACCCCAATCAAACAAGCCCCTTTCTCAACCTGAAGTTGCCCAGTCCTCCAGAAAGAAAATATATACACAGCATTTAAATTCTCGAACCATCACAAACCTCAAACTCTGTCCAATTAAAGCCAAAGAATGAATGTTGACCTTGACTTACCCCTTCCCAAACTTTTTTCCTTACAATTTTTACCCAAGAATGAATCCCAACAAGAAAGGATAGAAACAAGACTGAAAAAAATAAAGGTTAAAAATAGACACAATACACCAGTAATACAATTTCATTTTATGATGCTGGAGAGCATGCAGCTTCAAACATTAAAGGGAGCTCTTCACTTTCCAACTCTCAAACCCTGAGTCCAGCCCTAATTCTAAAGCCAATAATGATCAGGGCATGCAACTCTCCAACAAGTAGGACACAAAGCATCAGATATCCTTGACATCCTTGTTCTTAATCATGACATATGCAACATTCAGCATTTAACTGCCTTCTTCAGTCTGCAGATTCCCAAACACTAGTCCGAACATAAAAGCTAAACTCAACCAAGGTCATGGAAAAAATTATAAGAAAAAAATAGCACAAATTGTTGGCCTAAACCAACCCTTTTTCTTCCTAATTCTGAGGGCTAGGCACCAGATGTTGAAATGGGTTCTTCAGCCATTACATTCCCCCAAATAACCTTACCCTGAAAAGTAATTCTAGCCAAGGGAACCACCTATCCGGTGAAGGAACATAAGCTGTTGACCACAATTGACTCCAGACTTTGCTTCAGTGTTCTCTCTGAAGGCTGCTCAGTCTCAAAGACAAAACTAGACTCCAGTTTTAGATTTGCAAGCCCCCAATATAACATTAATTATGACAAGAAGAACTATATGAAAAAAAAAAAGTGTTGACAACAGACTCCAGCACTATTCCAAATTCTTGTGGGCAGAAAACAATTAATGAATTAACTAGTTTCTTCAAGTTCTCATATTACCAAACTGTAATCCAAATTAATCCTAAATCTAATGATTGTCATAGGACCCATCTGTCTAGTAAGAAAACATAAATATCTGATCACAGTCAACACAAGCTGAAGTTTAGGATAAGGTTAATTAGGGGAAATAAGTCCTATTGCCTTACTCTGGAAAGAAAGGTCAGCTGGACATATCTGAGTTAAACTTCCAAATTAGATTGCAATTTGAAATGTTTTTGTCTGGAGATGTTGTAAGTAGAAATTTCTGAAAATATTTTTAAGCAAACTTTTAACTATAAATGCATTTTACAGAATCAGTGGGAGGCACGGTTACTCACATAGTAAGAAGGCTCTGAGACCACTTGGAGTCCTAAGTTTAGAAATAAGGAGCTGAGGAAAGGATGATCTGACCTTACAAAAAACAATCCAGCAGCAGGATCTTCTACAGTGAGAAGTAAGATCTACTCAAATCTCTCTGGACCATAGCTTTGTTTATTCGCAGGATATAAGGCATTTCTTTGATTTGTTCTGTAGCTATACTACACAAAACTGGGAGGATGACACAAAACTGGGAGGAGTCGTTGACACACCAGAAGGCTGTGCAGCCAAAGAGACCTAGACAGGCAAGAGGGTTGGGCGGGGAGAAATCTGATGAAGTTCAACAAGGTCAAGCGTAGAGTTTTGCACCTGGGGAAGAACAACCGCATGTGCCACTACAGGTTGGGGACTGACCTGCTGGAGAGCAGTGTAGGAGAAAGGGACCTGGGGATTGTAGTGGACAACAGGATGACCATGAGCCAGCAATGTGCCCTCGTGGACAAGAAGGCCAATGGCATCCTGGGGTGTGTTAGAAGGGGAGTAGCTAGTAGGTCGAGAGAGGTCCTCCTGCCCCTCTACTCTGCCCTGGGGAGGCCACATCTGGAATATTGTGTCCATTTGTGGGCCCCTCAGCCCAGGAGAGACAGGGAACTGCTTGAGAGAGTCCAGCACAGAGCCACAAAGACGATGAAGGGAGTGGAACATCTCCCTTGTGAGGAAAGGCTGAAGGAGCTGGGTCTCTTTAGCCTGGAGAAGAGGAGGCTGAGGGGTGACCTCATAAATGTTTATAAATATGTCAAGAGGGAGTGTCAGGAGGACAGAGCCAGGCTTTTCTCAGTGATGTCCAATGACAGGACAAGGGGCAATGGATACAAGCTGGAGCATAGGAAGTTCCACAAAAATATGAGGAAAACCTTTTTCCCTGTGAGGGTAACAGAGCACTGGCACAGGCTGCCCAGGGAGGTTGTGGAGTCTCCTTCTTTGGAGACATTCAAAATCTGGCTGGACATATTCCTGTGGGAACTACTGTAGGTGATCTTGCTCTGGCAGGGGGCTGGACTAGATGATCTTTTGAGGTCCCTTCCAACCTCTAACATTCTGTGTGTGTGTGTGTGTATTTACCTGTATGGGATACTGTGCCATTTCATACACTGATAAGCTCGAATAGCTATTCATCCCCACTATAAGGAGTTCATTTTTACCCTCTCTAGGTATCAAATAATAAGTTGACTGAAAATATTTCAGCTGATTGACCTGCAAAGCAAGTGACAATGCTGTGTTTATAAAGACCTGTGATCCTCCACTATTTTTTTTTTTCTGAGGAAAATTAAGGAGTAGTCTTTAGCCTAAATACATTAGTGTCATGTTACTAATCAAAAGGCTTGAATACAAAAATGGACAAACCCCTTGAATGAACACTTAATAACTTAATTGGTGAGTTATGTACAAAGGGATAATTTGAAAATACCCCTTAAGAGACTGCACATGGTAACATCTCACAAATAGATATAACTGCTCATTTGGGGGAAAATTTAATGGAATGTGGCTAGAAATTAAGGTGTGAATTGTTCTCAGTGAGAAATAATGTAATGAAAACACAAGACTATATTTCTAGGGAGTTGTGGCTTTGTGTAAAAATATCATCATTAAAAGTTCATCATTTGTTTTTCTTCTTGTGCAGCTGTATAGGAGGTGGCAATCAGTATTTCCAAAACCAAGTTGCTGCCTCATATGAGTAAGTTTGGTAAAAGGAAAATGTGCTGAACAGCAAAACTATAGCAGTGGGTGGAAAAAAATGCTAATACAAATATTTATTTGTTATTATATTTGTGACACCTATGCTCTTTTGGACTAACAGAAAGGAAAACCTATTCAAGACTTTTTTTAAAAAACTGTGAATACAATAAAGTAAATCTCAACAAGTGACTCATACTGAGCTGTGACCCCTTAGAGTTGCTGTGTCTCCTGTCTTCCGAGCACAGATGCTGGGAGCTAAAGACATATTGTCTCACTCTGGCATATGCGTCAGGTTGTGAATTGACTTACTAAACTTTAAGGAGGGCAAGAAGAGAAAATTCTTTATAAAAAAGTGGAGAATGGAGCTTTCGAAAGGGTCAGACTTAGCACACGTGATCCATAGAGAGTGCCATGACAACAAAAATATTCCTGTTGCACATTTAAAAATGGCTGTACTGGAGATTGAGTTTTTTTGGGAGAAAAGACAAATTAGTAATAACAAAAAATATCTGAAGGGTCATTTTCTTTATAATTGTGTTGCGCTTGCCTGGACAGATTTCAGTGGCAGAGCGGCTGTAGAGGCAACTTCTGCAAGAAGCTGCTAGAAGTTCCCCAAGGTCTGGTAGAGTCAATGCCAGCCGGCTCCAGAGATGGACTCATCACTGGCCAAGGCTGAGCCTATCAGTGATGATAGGAGAGGAACATCTCTGCGAAAATGTGTTTAAGAAGCGGGGAAAAATAATTGTGCCATACAACAACTGGCAGAGAGAGAGGAGTGAGAATATGTGAAGACACCAAGGTCAGTGAAGGAGGGGGTGAGGATGTGCTCCAGGTGTCAGAGCACAGATTCCCCTGGGTCATGGTTAAGACCATGGTGAAGCGGGTTATCCCTCTGCAGCCCGTGGAGGTGACCTGTGGCCTGTGGAGGACCCCACACCGCAGCAGGTGGACACCTCAAGGAGACTGTAACCCCTTCAGGCAACTGTTACTTCCTGTTGCTTTTCACTTTTAGTCACAATAAATGGTGAAAAAATATAAATATTTTTTAAATGAAAGACATTACAATGCTGATTGTGTAATCTTAATTTGAATTTTAACCATTCTTTGTCCATAATATAGCAATGTACTTGAATTTATTCAGACAGGAGTCTCAGTCTTGACCTTTCAGTGCTCAGTAACACATCACCTTTAAGAATTACTCAAGGGGAATAGAAGTTGTGCCTTGAAATATTACCACATATTCATTTTTTACATTATTTAGGTGTGTAGCATATATATTTTCTAGTAATATTTTTTGCTTCCCTTTATGATATTATGAAACTACTTTATTAATTTTATCCTATTCCTACACATGATATTTAGTATACAAAGTGCAAGAAAAATAACAACTCAGACATGCTGGTAAAGTTATGTTTCTGAGATGTTTCCCCTTTGAATTTCTAGATAAAAATGACTACTTAATAACTAGTTAATAAAATACACCTGTAGCCATTTCAGCAATGTAGGAGGGAATATGTTGTTTCTCGTATCTTATCACTCAGTCATCTACTTTAAAAAAGTAACTAAATCTAAAAGAAAATAATATTATTAAAATTTACTTTTACTGGACCCTCACCTTGTGTAAGTGAGTCTTTGTGAGGTTAAATGTACACACCTACACGGAATTATAACAGCTGAGGATCTGGACTAAAATTTTTATGAATTTTTTCCACTGTTTATTAAGGATCTAATTGTCGTATAAGTAAGAATGCCTTGACAGTACTGTGGCCGTGTGAAAACATCTTGATCTTCACCTTTTAGCTCATTTACAAAACCAGAGAAATTTGCAGGGGCATTTCTGACAGGTAAAATTCTGATGCAGGGGTTGGAATCTTGGCTCCATAAAAGTCAGTGGCAAAATCCTGCTGAGTTTACTGGACCTACAGTTTTCCCCAGAGTAGTAGAACAAAACTCTATAAAGTAAATATGTGTTTCTAAACATGATTCGTGAACAATGACAATGCATTTGGGCACCTTTCTCTGAAAAGCTATGGAGGAAAAAGAAAAGGAAAGACTATTATCTCTTAGAAAATCTGGGAAAAATCTGCTGATTATGTAATTTTCCTGACAAAAACATATCTTGACACAAAGCCTTCAGTGGTAGCTATAGGACTTCATAGGGAACCTCCAAGAGAGTTGTGCTTCCCGACAACGATTTTTACATTACTCTTCCTAGTGTGGGTATAAAAGCAAATTTGGTTGATAGGGTACATATATTTACATTGGATTCTCTTTTTTTGGCTGTGTGACTGCCTGGTTTTCTTTATGATCTGCAGGTTTATGAGGAAAAAAACCACATCTTAGGAAAATTACAAGAGTTATTAGAACAAAATTGAGACCACAGAAATTTGAAACACAGAAGAAATTGTTCCTTCACATAATTAGCTTTTCCTCAGCTAATGTCAATGACAGTAGCTAAGTTTCTTCTGAATGTAATTTTTTTTTTTTAAGGAAATAGACATCAGGGCCGAGAAAAGGAAAAAGAAATAGAAAGAAGTTTTGCCATGTTCCACAGTCATGTAACATGTAGTCCGGTCATAAACTTGCTTTGGAAAAAAAGCAGATGCAGAAGAAGGATCTTCAGGGTAATCAGATTGGAAGTTCAATTTTTTATTAATTAATTCAAACATTTTTTTAAAAGTAACAAAATGAGTTAACCAGTCATCTCTTCTATTGTATTTCTCTGCCTTTCCCAGTGGTTTGGGGATTTATATGCTATTTCCTAGACAGTAAGCTTTAAGTAACAGTGAAAAAACATGAACAAGTTATGGAAAACAGAACTTTGATACTTGAGGAAAATCACTGAAGACCTGGTCTAAACACCTCCAAAGCCAGTCAAAATATATATTAATGATGTGGTGGAGGAAAATGCTGAAAATGCAATGCGTTTGCATAAACCGATATTACTATTTATTTGAGCCTTCTGACTTAGAATTGATTCCTAATCTCAGAGATATGTAAAAAAAAATATAACAGGTTCACTCATGGACGTTATAGAAAATCCATTAAGTCGAATATTGACAATAGTAAATTACTCTTTTTGGTCTAAAGACAAGTATAAGGAACCATAAAAATATAAACCCAATACTCATATTAAGAAACAAGGATGCAGTCACTAATATGCAAAGAAAACGTTAAGTGCAAATCATTAAAAGAAATACTTTGAGTCATAACTGAGCACTAAGAAAAGTCATATTCAAAGTCAAGAATTTAATGAGATCCAAAAAACACTTCAAATACACATGTACAACAATGTCCCTTTTTAGGCCATATCAGGATTTTATTTAACCAACGAGTTTAGAGCTTCTAGAACTGGAACAAGAGAATTCAGTCCCAGGCACTGCAGCCTCAGACTCTCCAGCTAGTTTTACCACTAGAAGACATCAGAAACCTGCACAGAAAATTTGATTGTTACCTGTGGGAAGAATTTGTCTTGAGCTCTGAGATATCACAGAAAAATTCAAGTGGCACCATATACCATTGTTTATTCTTTTCCAGAGGCTGAATGAAAGTCCTTTAATCTAAATTTTAACCTCTAATAAAGTCGAAGATCCTGAGTGAGACAAAGTGGTTCCTCCTTAGAGAATATTCATGGAAACTTTATTCTATTTGTGAATATTGTATCAATCAATGTACCTTAATATTGTATCAAAGTGGTTGTTTTGAATATATTCCAGTATAAGAAAACTACAAATCAAGGAAATATTGAGGTTTAACATCCGATTTGTTGAGAAAACTTATGGCATAACTGAATTATGATGGGAAGCAAATAAATGTGCTGCTCCTGCCAGTTAAGAGAATCTTCTCTCCAAAATATTTACTTAGATCTCAAGAAGAAAAATGCTCTGCAGGGAGCAAAAGCAGCACAGCAACTTTACTCAGTGCTTGGCATGTTTAATTAACTCAATGTCAGTCCAGAGCAACAACATACCTTTTAATGCCGCTGGTTTAAATGCTTGTTGTGCTGTTGAGGATGAAATGAACTCCCAGCAGCTGGCACAGGAATTACCCCGCATTCCAGGAAGCTGATTGAATAAGCACACTGACTTCCAGAGAGACTCTCAATGCTGTCCTGATGAAACAGAAAATGGAATCTGGCATAATTACTATTAATACCATCCAGCAGAAGGCCATATACTTAAACCTGAAATTTCTCATGTCTGTATTTTCAAAACAGCTTTAAAATCACAATGAAAACATATTTCCTCTTTCCTAGGAGTACCAAGGTTGGAGGCCTGGACAATCTAAGACATGTGCATCTTCAGTATATTGCAATGCAGAGCCTGTGAACTGTAAAAAGATTCAGAAGGAGATGTATGTGAGTTATAGAAAATCTGCTCAGTGAGTTTCAGTTTTCAAAACCAAGTTAAGATGTTATATGATTAGTAATCAAAATCATCTGAATTATTAAGATGTTTCTGTAGTAAAGACCATAAGACTGGAGGAAATATTACATCATGAAAAAAAAAAAAGGTGATTCAATGGCCAAAAAAGGACCACTGTGGTCTCTGAAAATCAGTTATCAAATACAGTTGTTGTCAGTCTGTGTAGAAACACAACAGTTTATATTGCCAGTAAGGAGATTCTTCAGTTTGCCAAAGATGTTACAGCAATGAGTGGTTTCTTGCATCTATTTGTTTGGACAGACAAGGACAAATCTGGTAATTACCATCTCTGAAGCTTAACTGAATTTAGGAGATCACCTCTGCAACACAGAAAATAATAAAAGATATTCATGGGCTTATTAAATTGCCAGGCCATGAATATGTGCAAGAATGACAAATAAAGGTAAATTACTTTTCTGTGGAAAAGATCTTTATATCATGATAACATGGAATAACTATGATAGCTTTAACAGCAGTAAGAATAGAACAATTTTCATTAAATTTTCTGTTATCAACTGCATAAATACATCTACCTTCTTTCTAGAATAACCATGTAGCACACATTACAGTAGTGCTTAATGATGTGAGGTAACCTGTTTATAAAGCCCTCTTCAATATGAAGCAGTCATCAGCTTTTTAATTAATATATTTCAAATTCTAATAAACATGAGAATCATCTGCAATGATGCTTAAAGCAGCATATAGTGTGTGCTTCTCTGTCTGTGGCTGGTTTTAAAAACACACCCATGGAAAATATTACATTCTAATGATTCCAGAGTTTCGTTTAACTCTAATGGGACTCCAAAAGCCATGTTAAACTGACCAACTGTGATTTACAGCTCATTTGACTTCTGCCTGGAAAATGTACAAGTAAACTATTTAAAACAGTAGCTGTTTTTCTCATTCATCTGGTTTGGATCACACTAATCCTAGGTTTGGATGAACGATAACAAGAAATTAATGTTTACAGCATTCCCAAATATGTACTAAGAATTACACAATTGTAGTGCCACAATGACATAAAACATTTCTGCACATAATAGGAATTGTCTTTATTGAATTCTAAACAGTAAGCATAAGACCATATTTTAAAATTTCTATGTATTGAGAGCCACTGCTTCAGAGACTTTTGATTCATTAAAGGTGATTAATTGACATTCAGAAAAGAATAGATGAAATATTTTCCAAATTACTATTTCAAAAGTAGTTTGAAGCACATTTGTAAGTCTTTTTATCTTTCTACAGGCTCTCCATGGAAGAGACAACAAGAAAAAGCATTTCTGGAGCTTCCATGACTATTGTTTTACCAAAACCAGAGTAGAACTCAGAAAAGTATTACAAAAAAAATAACGCTCTATCACATGGTGAGACTGCAAAATATATGAAGACCCAGACCTGGTGTAGGTATG
>NW_009709829.1:0-17855 GCF_000703405.1 Apaloderma vittatum | reverse complement strand
GGAAAGCAGTTTTCCTCTGACTTTCCTGTGAAGCACTTTTGTTCAAGCTGTACTGTATCAGAGTTAACTCCCTTTCCCTTACACATATATCAGAAGGTAAACTTCTGTATTGTCAAGATATTTCCTGGATCCTCCCTAGCATTTCCTTGCTTTCATCCCATCAACATTTTGAGAAGATATGTAGTCATTATACCCAAGGGCCTACATTCACTTTTTTTGAGACCAAGATGATATGTGTATATTTTCAGAGAAGAATTTTTAATTTTATGGCATGAGTAAGATGCTCACACAAAAATGTTGACACTACACAAAATAAAAACTGTATTTTAAACTCCTACAGGCCTTTAAAGACTAAACTATTGGCATCTGAGTATTTGTGCTCGGCTATTTGGAGATGTCTCGGAACAGTATATGGGGGATTCACAGATATTTTTCTGATCTCCTGTACTGCTACATTTCCTGAGAAATCTATGTTGACGTTCAGGCAAGGTTTAAGCTTGTAACTAATTCAAAAGTAGCTTCAGCATCAATGAAACTGGCTTCAGGTAGTCAATTCTTTTAAGACTCCAACCTAAATAGTAAATATCAGATGTAGTCCTTGCACAGATGGTACTATTTTTGCTCAGAATTTGGGAACACGTCCCATGCCTGAAGCAGAACCATGACTTCTGGTCATCAGTCAGATTCCCAAATTCTAATGTGCAGCCTGACATCATATGATTTGCATATTCACAACTGCAGCTGCAAAATGAACAAGATGTGCATCTATAATGCATCTTAATTCCTTTCTGAACCTTAGTAGAGAACTATATTAAAGGTCTGTATCTTTTAGGACTTTATAGCTTGACTGAAGGATTGCTACCCATCTTTGAGAACACTTCACAGTAAAATTTCAGATTTCAAATTTAAATGGAGCAGGGCGAGTTGAAATATATCAGCATTTAAATCTGTTGGCAATGAAACAGTGCTAAGAGTCCTGTAACCCGTCACAGGTGAGGTTGGCAACACTCCACTTTGGACTAGATCCCTTCCAACCCAAAGCATTCTATTCTTCTGTGGTATTTTTCATATGATTCTCTAGATATAATAGGCTTAGAATACACTTATTTTTGATTGTTGCTTGAGCTCCCTATGCCTTTTTTTTTTCCCCCCCACTTTAAAATTCAGGAAACAAGGTTATTTGGTTTGGTTTTAGGTTTTGTTCCTTTGGGCTTTTCCTGGAGAAGTACAGAACTCATTAACTCCATGAGGAATTATATGCCTAAATATTTTTCTGGATCTTAACCTCACTGTAAAAAAAAATATTCTGGCATGGTACTCACAAATGAAAAAATGTATGCATCTTATCTGTGTATTCCTGACATTAAAGCTAAACCACAACACATGACATTTAACTCTAAGAACCTTGAAACAACATAAAACTAACCTGTCTCTTTCTTAAGGATTAATCAGCTAAAACTAGACTAATTAAAAGGATGAAACCCCTGTATTCTTTAAAGTTTTTCAGGGTACTCAAATGAAGAAAAATTGGCATTAGAACAGCTGAAATAAATTAACTCAGTAAAATCTACATTTGCATCCAGTATAATAAGACTAAAACATAAGCTCTGTGATATAAACAGATGTCAAATCTGGGAAGAGTAGTGACGTGTCAATATATGTATAATGACAAATGTTTAGAAATTCATTTCCAAAAATACAGTGATAAATTTTGGAAAGCTGAAGAATCTAAACTTCATTTTTTAAAAAAGACAGTTTCTAATTAAAAACAAAATAGTTCTCCTGCTTTTGAAGATTTGTCTGACGTTAAATTCGTTTATCACTGACTTAAGTACAAAAAAGTTTCAAATTAAGGGAAGATGTCTCTAGTGCTCCCGAATGATAAAATCCCGAATCAGCACAGAGCTTATCCGGATTCTTACATCACCAAGGATGGAGCAGAAAGACCTTCCATATGAAATTGAGCCCAAAGCTTAGTGTAACGATTGCACACTGATTTTTGTGGGCATTCAACAAGAACAATGATGACAGTTGTGTAGTGCACATACAACTTTGTAACCTGATTTATTAAGCTGGGTTTCTTTATTCCAGATACAATCATTTAATCTCTGTGAGTCTGCTCTGGCATTTGCTGTCCTCTTCATGACATGAGTCTCATCCGCAGGGGTCAGAGACAGTTTGCTGCCAAAGTAACAGCGGTATTCTATAGATTTTATTTCTCATTGTCAATGCTTTTTGGTCAGAACTTTCATTACAGATGAGAGAGAACTAGAGGTTTGTTTGTATGTCTGTTTTTAAATGCTGCCCAGGCTGAACTACTTGGCAGCATTAGTAAGATAATCATGAAAGTGCTCTTAAAGGAGTTAAATCACTAGAATGGGCAGCAGCAGACCACCAAAGACAAAGTTTGTAGTGGTACATAATATTTTTCATTCAATAAATCTGTATGGTTTCCCCCTCAACGCTCAACAGGAAGTAAGACAAATGAAATAAAATATAGAACCATAGATCAAATTAAATTTAATTAAGCAATTAAACAATGTAAGAAAAATGGGACAGAGAGAAGAAAAGATGTCACTTCACTAACCCTTGCTGGATAAACAGCAAAAGAGCTTAACACCTTTCTGAAGGGAGAGATGATAATGAAAATTAAAAGGGGACTGAACCTATGTCTTGAAGATATTCAGTTGTTTTCACCATTCGTGTAGAAAGTGATCAGAAAAAAAAATTTGAAGAATGTTGCTCACTGAGTTTGCAGTGGAAATCCAGGTTTTATTGTCAAAGAAATATAGAATAACAATTGGAGTTATGTTTATTTAGGTGCATCCTATGTAAATTCCCATATTTATTTTTCCACAAATAAAGCACAGGTAAATTTCTCATTATTTCCTAAATCTCCTAAAAATAAACCAGGTTGAACGCAGACTAAAATAGCTACATACAGTAGAGGAGGCCTAGATATTTTAGAGCATCTGCAGTACAGTGTATTTTTGTTCTGTGTAAAAAAACATGTTTTCATATTGAAAATTACTTTTATACGTAATACTGTTTCATTTGTTGACATTTTTTGTTTTCCAAGAACATATAAAATACAACCCACAACAGAGGCTGAGAACATAATGCATTTTTTCACATTCAGGATTAAGGTGTTAATATGTATCATAATAAAATAAATAACTCAAAAAAGAAATAATTTAACTTGGAAATGGAGGTTATTTGCATATCATAGTCACATGCACACATGGCACAAATATATGCCTGTATATTCCAATAAATAAAAGAGATATTTCAAGAAAACTGTTAAACCTGTACCCGGCATTAGTTTAATATAATGATGTTACACAAAAGTACTTAATGTGGTTTTTTCACTTAGTGTAGTACTGTAGTAAAAGCGAATAACACCATAATGAAAAATACTCTTTGATAGATACTCATCTGGTATTAAAGGAGTTAAGAAAATCTTTCTGAAATTATATAGAAAGTAGAATAGAAAAAATGCCTCTTCTGAAGTGTAAAGCAATGTGTCATCCAACAGAAACTACATTAATATTAAAATACTAACTCAACTGGTTCAGACTTAATGAAAAAGCATTACAAAAGCCCTTCTCTCTAGAACAGGTAACAAATAACTTCTCAATTCATTTGATAAATTGTCAGAATTATAGTGAATAACATAATGCCCTGCATGATAAGCATAATATTTTACAACCAAACCTGAAGCTACAATAAATCATGGTCATACATAATGGCTGCAGCTTTTCCAGTTTCTGTATCTTTAGAGTCCTAATGTTTCCCAGATTTAGTTGTTTTTATTGGCTCTCATTTTTCAAGTATGTAACCAGCACTGAACTTGAATGTCAAAATACAAAGAAAATTGTATGGAGCGCCCTTACAATGAACTGGCACTGAAAATATAGGAAAAACCTTTAGAAATCAGTATTTTTCTTCTATAAGGTCTCCGCAAGGGTTATGCTAAATGGAAAAATAACAGGCTTTTGTCATATGAACTAGGTGACCTCTTTGTCACTGACGTGATACTTGGTAAATATAGCATAAAATAAGATGTTAGTCAACAATTAAGCTGAAACAATATACACCAATAAAGGATTGTCTATTCTGCAGACAATTTTTGTTCTTGCAAGTAAAACATATATAAAATAAAGTAATAGTTGCAACTTTACAGCTGTCTTTCTAAGTAGACAACGTCTACAATCCCACATTATACTGAAACCTCTTTCTCATTAACTTTTATCTGTTATCTGTCCTAAGCTTAATTGTATCTCACCTATGTGTACCTCTGCTACTTTTGCTAGGTGTAAGAACAATCTTGAAGACAATGTAGATATATAATTTCTCCACAAACAATGTCACCTAAACACCACAGGTTTAGAATTTTATCAATAAATAGCTAAATATATATCTCGAAGTTTAGGTATACAAATAGATATGGATACATTTATGTATAGTTATTTACATAAAATATACATCAATAAATATATATATTCTCCATTAATCCTTTTCCTGAGTTTGAAAATCTTGTTATCTTCTGCCATGTCTAAACCATATATATTTTCAGCTTTTAACCACCACTAGTTAAACAGCAACAGTTAGATTTTAAAACTGATAATGAATTTTCTTCTATATGTGAGAGTTAATTTAACTCCATGTTAACAGTTAAGAATCTATTAGGACATTTACTAGCATTTCTCTACAGAATAGACTCAGTACAGCTTGGTTTTCCTTTTTCTCATAGATTTATGAGTCATATATCATTTTTGCAAGAGATTTCTGCTGAACTTTTCAACCTTGCCCTGGATAAACCGAATATGTTCAGTTTGTCTGGCCAGTTGCTTTTGCAGTCAGGCTTTAAAAAACCTGCATATCTTTTCTAAATCTTGTCAATATTAATAGACTTTTTGACAAAAGTCATTAAAGCACCACAGTAGTTTTCTTGCTTATTTCCAGAGATGCAAAAAATTCATACTGCTTCCCAATAGCACCCTGAATTTATATCCAAGTTTCATGGTCACTTGTATCCATATACTTAAATATTTATTTCCATACAATGTTAGTAATAAATATGTTTATCATACTTCTTTTATTTTGTCCCATACAGATGAGCAAGTTTGAAATTGTATAGTCATCCCTGCTCAGGGTGAAAGCTTAAATCTGGCAGGTTCTGTCAGCTCCCAGAGACCTCAGTGGAAAATACGCAATGATCTTTTACCTTTAGGCCCTTAAAACCTTAATAATCTGAATCAGTCCTCAACAATTTCATTAAAAAGCAATAAAATTCTGGGTATAGACACTTCCCCCACACCCCTGCTCTTCCTCTCTATGGCATTTAATGAAAGAAGAAAAAAAAAATCAGTTCCAAATGACAACAGGAGAGACATTTGAGATGATTGACTATGAAAACAAAATTCATGGTTTCAGTCAGGTATCCATGACAGCAAGGTCAACTTCTGCTTTTGGCTTTTAAAACAAAAGCTCAAGCATACCAATCTGCAGGTCAGTGGAAATGATTACCATAAACAAATCTGGTCAAACATCCTGCCATTTGGAAGCCTGTGCAAATGGACTTTTTCGTCATCTGGGGTTAACTAATGCACACAAAACTATGCACGTTGTAAAACAGCATACACAGCTTCTCTTCTTTGATTATCCAATCGATAGAAAATTAACACTTTTGTGAAAAACAGAACAAAAATTTCGTTCCTGCTTTCCATTTTGGGGTAGGGGAAAGAAAGAAGTCAGAGTTATCTCTCAGAAATGTCTGCAGATGTTAATGAGAGTTGACTAGAGTCATACAGCGGCAGAATATTTTTTTTTAAAGGTTGATTGACACCCCAGGCAAGTCTTCAACCTTGTGTGACAGAGCCCAGCATTATGTGATGTTGCTTCTTCCTCGTGTAGAGCTGCAGCACCAGTAGTCTCTGATCCCCTGCCACATCACAGCTTTAAGTGGCTGCTTTCCACACCAATGGCACCAACAATTTGCTGGCTGTACATCTATCCTGAGCCTTTGCACTTACACTACCTGGCACCAGTCCCTATTTCTCCTTCTCTGAATGTTTTCCAGTAGTTCTTTTCCTGGTCATATTAGAAGTCTCCAGTGGATACCCACTTAGCAATACATTTTTATTTCCAATATTTTATTTTTTTGCTTGTACATTTACTGCCTCCTGCCTTATCATTGGACTAACTACAGCCAAACACTTTCTTTGAAGCAAAATCCCATAGAAGTTAAATATGGAATGAACAAGGTTAAAGGGTCTAAAGGAAAAAAAGACAAATAGCACGTAGTAAAGAATGATCTTTAAACACACCATGAGAGCATTGGAGCAAGGATAAAAAGGTAATGAATAGTTTCTAGGAAAAAAAAAAGAATATTTTTTTCCTAGTAAATTTTCTATAATTTTCCTCTAAGTATTTTCTTAGAAACTCCTAATGCACAGCACATTTAGCGTAGTTTCGGTGGAATCGAAACTATGTATACTCATGGGATTTAGGGTTCAAGGCTTTTATGAAGCCAGCGGAAGCCAAATTGCTCAGTATGCTTTCGTATTACAGAAAGTATGGTTTATTTTCAGATCCTGGGAATTATTGAAATTAGGTCTTTTAGTGTCTTTAGAGATATTTCCATGCAAATATAGTATTACAGTTCTCATTTTAAATCACTTAAACACGTGTGTATTTTCATATTCATTGGCACAGGCTGTCAAAGTTCACTGCTGTCTGTCTTTAATGAGTAAGAGGGTGCCTCCTGAAACCACCTGTGCTATGGGACAACCTGTGCCCACTGTCAGAGAAAGGCTCTTCCAAGCTAAAGTGACTCTTCAACCAGCGGATGAACATCACATTTTTACTCTGTTTTCTAGACAGTAGTTAGAAGCGTTTCCCTTTTTTCCATTATTCAAACGCAGAAAACCACAGCTCAGACATTAATATTCCCTCTGATACACTGTAGACTCAAAAGGGAGAGTGATGTGGAAGCACACCATCAACATTAGCCTGGCAGCTAGAGAGTAGCCTACAGCTCCTCACCGCCCAGAGGATAAATCACATGCACCACTCAGATGATTCAAGCTCTTGCTTGGAGGCATTTAGAGACTGTGTGGCCTCATTTAAGATTTGTCTTACTGAAAAAGCAACAGATCCCAATTATTTAAAAAAAAAACGCTCAGGCATCTGGAATCTTTCCAAAGGGCTGCAAGGGAGTTTTTGAACAGGGCCTAGGCAGTAGATTTGAAAGCCTTCTTCCTCTTTTCAGTTATGTATTGTCTCTGTCTTTCTGCGTGTTGTTTGTCAGCTGCATTCTGCTGTCTTTTGTGAAATGTTAGGGGATGCATTTATGTGTCCCATATCTCTCATTTTCAGATGCAGACAAATGTTAATTCTAGTGATTCTCAGCAGAGAACTCCATACTTAGGTTGCTAGTCTCATCTACTTACTATTCATGTGGATAATCTCTCTGTCAATGCGCAGACTCACTTAAGAATATTAAGAAAACTATCAGTCATCATTGGAATGTTCAAAATAGCGACGCTCTAAACGTTTCTCTTTTGACAACGTGAATCTAAGGAAAACCCCTGTATTCTGTGGTTATACACCGGCACAGAGACTGTGATTATGTTCAGACTCGATTTTCTAATATCATGGAAGAAGACATGACTGAGAAATTCTACCTCGACTTTCGCTGCTTACAATTCTGTTGTACTTACTGACTAGACGTAGCTACTTTTGCCCATATTACAGAACCCACCAACACAACTGTTGAACTAAGCCATCTTAACTTCTCCCAGAATCATGGCTAAAGATAAGGTGAGTAAATTTATGTAAATAAACAGTTTTCCTTCCACACACTGAACCACCAACACAAGAAGTCCAAATGTTCCCCCCTGGAAATCATAATTAGCAGCATATGACTAGAAATTCCTCATCTTCATCATCATTGTTTTCAGTGCCTATGTAGATGTACAAAGATCATAAACTCAGAATTAAAAAACAAAAACACAAAACCTCCAACTTTATATAACCTACATGTCCCAATAAACAGTAAACTGAGATTCCAGTGTATCTTGACAAAATGACAAATCCTGTAATTTTCACAAATTTCTTTTTTGTTCCTGAAGGCATATTTAACCTGTTACATCCTGACAATCTATAAAAGAGGCTCTGTAAACACTGTGTTCTTTAAGAATTAGCTTTGACGACTTTTAAAACTGTACAAAAGCTCGTTTTTTCACTGTGAAGAGTAAGACTGGAGATGGCTGAGAATAGCATTTCTGCTGAAAGTGTGGCCAATAGAGTCTTTAGATACAGTGGTAGAAACTGTTTGAAAACCTTTTTTTTTTAATTAGGACAGAGCATGGTCATGAGTTCAAGATGTCAGTTGAACCACAAAGCAGGGTAAGTCTAAATTGGTTTAGTTAGCTGCAGTGTGACACTCAAGGACATTGCAAGATGTGCTTCTTTAAGTGATCCTGCTTTATAGGGGGGGTGGACTAGATGAGATTTCAAGGTCCCCTTCAACCCCTAACATTCTGTGATTCTGTGATTTCACCATAAAACACCCTTCATCAGTCATCACTTTTTTAGTATTTGCACTATGCAGCACCAAAGGCTCCAGACAAAAATTGGTGCAACATTGTGCTAAGATCTTTGCAAATATGTTAAATAACTTTATTTTCTTTTTTTTTTTTTTCCCTAAGTAGCTCCAAAATAGTTGTTCCTGTGCTGGAATAATATTCTACTGAGTACATTTCTCTCTAGACTTATGAGTGAGACTGTGGAGAATTCAATGAAGAAACACACTTCATTGAGAGAAGTGATAGACGTAGGTAGGAAAAAATGTGTCCTGTTTAAATGCACCAATTTATACATTCATATATATATTCATATATATGTCTTTTAGGTTTTTTGTTACTTACTTATAATAAGCTAGTAAAGAGTCAACTTCTTCCAGTGACTGCTGGGTTATCACACAACGGTTAGATGTTAAGATGCTCTAAGTACTCAAATCTACTGGAAAGATCAACCGAGTAGGAAAGAAATACTTGTAAGAACGAAGACTTAAAAAGTTATATGGTATATATTGAATACAGTATTTATCATCTGGATTTTTTATTCCTTAAACTTACTGTCTAAAGAAATAACAGCTAGAATTTCCAAGCATCACTTTCTATACCTAGGCAACAAAAATTTCTTGGCTTTCAAATATGCTAAATATCTATAATTTTTATAAGTATAATTCAAAAGTAAATAGTGATATAAATATAGCTGTTGTTAATTTTTCACAGGATGTCTTCTCACTCATTATGAGGTATCAGTTTAAAAAAAACAAAACACAACAAAAGAAAACAAGTTTACTTCTGGTATGTTTGTTTTAAGGGAATATTATAAGTAGCTGCAAGTGGCATTTACATCCTTTTCTCATTTAAGCAAGTCTGTTTGTCATTGGAATGCCAGAATACTCTGAATTAGCTTAAGTGTTGAGCAATGCACAATACACGCAAAAAATGTTATACCACATTTGAGCAGGTTCAGCATCTTTTAGCAATCACTTAAAAAAACATGTGGAATTGTTAAAGTTTGTTTCCCCCAAACAGATTTTAATATTTTGCCTGAGTTTTATTTACTTACTTCTTCAAATAAAGAAAATCCCTTCAAATAAACTAGAATTTTGTTTTTATTAAAAAGTAAGGTAAAACATGTCTGAATTATTGTTATTTTTTCCTATTCATTCAGCATTCAGTCTCAAGCCCACACTGTTTGAGCAACCAGTCGTCCCTCCAAGGCAGTTGGGACTGGTTAGGTTTTGCTCCCTGTCCCAGATTTCCATCTGGATCTGGGTGTTCTTGGTTCTGGGTCTCCATGTGAGGAATTCCCACCCCAAGGCAGAACACCAGATTTGCTCATTGAAGCAGGACAACTCCTTTCCAAGGCTAAGGAGTCTATTTCCCTCCTGTCCCTTTCAAATACAGTCTCACACTGACAGGGTATTTTTGCTCACAGGCAGGGTGCTTTATTCAAGCACGGCTGCAATTATCATTATTTATTTATTTATTTAGTAGTAGGATTTCTTTCTTCAGTGTTTGATCATTACCCTGCACATTAAGCTTAGCTTAATCAACTTGTTTATCCCAAAACGAATATCCTTTATGGTGATACAGAAATGTTAATCTTGCTTTAAAACTCTTTGAGAATATTCATAAGCTCACATAAATCTTTTGGTCCATAAAGAAAAAGGCAGAAACAAACTCAAACACATAGACATTTGGCAGAGCAGAGAAATGCCTAGAGCAGAAATCTGTGGACAAGACTCTGATAACCCCACCAATGTCAATTAATCTCTCCCTCTAGCCCTGCTGATGCTGCTCTCATGTGGATCTTCCCAGCACATATTTCTTTCATCCCCATAACTGGCTCCTCCCTGGAACACTTATCGTCCCCCACACACTTGGAATTCAGACACCATGTGGACCCTGAAGCAGAAAGGAATGACACTCCGATCCATTTCTCTCATAAGGAGCTGCCAAAGTTCTATGCAAACAGCTATGCCGTTAGTATATAAGTATTTACGTGGTCATCACTTTTATATAATGTTTTTCATCTCCAGCTTTTGATTTTTATATTTTAAGATTCAGCCTCATCCGTCACCATATTGGTGACAAATGATATTAAAGTATTTGCTGCAAAAGAAGTACAAAGCCTACAGAACACGATTGTTGTCATTTAACCTGACCTAAATACTGTATAAATCTTTCTGCAAAAGGAAACATTCCATTCATTTCTAGGTATGAGGGAAGGAAAGTTTCGACTGAAAATGTGAATCCATCTGCTGAAGTGATGTTTCTTCTTGTTTTCTTCATCTGGCAGCTCTTTTCTCTATTTCTTAAAATTTTCCTCACTTTTCAAACTGTGAAGAATAATTTAGAGAAGTAGGAGACAGAAGAACATTTAAAGTCATGAAGTTTGTTTGTTCTTATTTTTTTCTGTCAATATTGTTCTAGAATTCAAAACAGACTTTTATTTAGCACTTATTTTTAATCTGACATAAGTTTTCTACATCAGAGTTTAATTTTTTTAAGTCTGTTAGATCCTTACAGGCCCTGCTATTTCTTTCTTGTCCTTTCTCCTTGGGTATGGCATGAATTCTGGGGCTGAGTTTGTTGTGTGCAAAATGCATTACATATTGATTATATATATGATATGCAGAACGCAGTATAGCATTTTTCCTTGTGCATGTCTGACATCAACATTGCACTTGACATCAGAACTTGGAAAAGATTAAAAAATCCTACAATCATACAATTACAGTATAAAGTTTGAAATTCCAGAAGAGATTCATAGTGCTTTCTGCACTTTCTTGAACTCAGTGACATCTCTCAATATCAGCGCCAGCGATTTTGGCTGACACTAGTGAGCAGATCTGAAGAATTATTTTGCAGCATTTATTGCTAACACTTGAGCATGCAGGCTTTTAAATCTGTGCAATGTCATTTACTAGGATGTGCTGGGAGAAATCTGTGCAAGCCCTTTTCTGTATTGCATTCTGGACCCACAGTTAAGTTTGTTATGTAAATACAAACCAGGCCAGAGGGAAGTTCTGGCAGTTCTGTGAAGGCGAGAGACACAGACGGTTACCATGCAGTGAGCATGTGTCTTTCAGTAAATATCTAACTCTCTGCGATGTTTGGCACAAAGTTTTTACCATCTGCAGAGGAAGAAACTTCCTCAAACACACAGGTCAGCTAGAATACAAACCAGATTTTGTTTGGATGAGCATGTGCATTGCAGAGCCAGTTGTGCCTAGCAGCAAAACCTGCAGCCATAATAGACCAGAGCTTGACTTTCTTGTGAAGTTTCCTAGTGTAGATGTTGATATAGTCAGAGGACTTGCTGCACCAATGCTGGGAATTGCAGGGTCCCCCAGGAAGGCACAAGGCTGGTTTGCGGTTTTCGAAGCAACTGGAACCATTTCTTGCATTGCATCCATGCCTGTGAAGCACTTGCTTCAGAGGCCAGTCGACCTGGCCCCCGTTTCCAGGGAGCGAGGGAGCATCTCCAGTTGGTCCTGGCACATATGACTCTGTCTCCTTTTCACCCTTAGCTCTTACAAACTGTAGCAGCACAAAGAACAGCTATTACTACCTTGGATATTTGGTTACTGGAATGTTTTATGACTTACTCTCTCCAAAGGACATGGAAAGAATGAGTAGATATATTGCACCACGGAGTCAGAGGATGAATCAGTACTTTGGCAGTCATTAGGAAGTTCCTCAACAATACAAACAGAACCTTCAACCAAGACTATAACTCCTAGCACATAATATATGGACTAACTGAGACTTTCGTGCTTACCGCATATCTAACTGCCATTCTTTATCCTTTATTGCCTCTGAGAGCTGGGGCTTGAGGTCACAAGGAGGGCAAAGCTGAGCTTTGTCCTACCACAAGGAAATCAGAGAGAAATTGCACTTCCACATTAATCACATAAGAAGAAAGATGATCAATACCACATCATCAAGAACTGGGAAATGAGTCAATAAAAGGGAGTCTGAGAAGATCAAGGAACAAGTATATATCCCTTATACTGTCTCATTGTGAAATTGACAGCCCAATTGGCTCCCCTGTAAACCATCCAAACACTTATGACTTTAGATAAATTCACATACAAGCTGGTAACACAGATCTTCCACATGCATTCTCTTATCCTAGTCCACTGAGCACAAGGAACTGTTCTCCACAAGGACCTGATGCACACACACACAAAAAAATGTATATTTTCTCAGCAAAACATATTCAACCTGTGCTATATTCTTGTGACACATCCAACAAGAACACAGACTGCTGAAGTAGTAAGTGGTAGCTCAACATATAACCATACAATACCAGCTTGGAAGGGATCTCAAGGATCATCTAGTCCAACTCTTTAAGGTAAAGAAACACAGTTTAAATGAGATGGTGCAGCACCCTGTCCAGCTGAGCCTTAAAGCTGTCTAAAATTAAGGGATCCACCACTTCCCTTGGAAGACTATTCCAATGTCTAATTTCTCTCATCATGAAAAATTTTCTTCTGGAGTCCAATCAGAATCTCCTCAAGTGTATCTTGTACCCATTACCCCTTGTCTTATCATGGACTCCTTGTAAAAAGGGAGTGTCTATCTTCTTGGTAGCCACCCTTTATGTACTGGTACATGGTAATAAGTTCTTCTTTAAGCCTTCTTTTCTCAAGCCTGGACAAACCCAGTTCTCTCATCCTTTCTTCATATGGCAGCTCTTCTAGTAGTCTGATCATTATACCGTTCATCCTGAACATCCATACGAGAAGGATTTTTTTAAAAAGGGATCAAAGTAATAGTAGATCTTAAAAACAGCTGAGAATTCCTTGACTTTCAATGTTGACAATAATTTTGTTTTTAACCCAAACTCCAAATGTTCTTTGTGAGTTTCACTCTCACAACTCTACATGCTTACTTGACATTTATTTCTATAGCAAAGCCATACTGCTTGGCATAGTTCACAGTCCTCAGTTCAAAATCAATTCACAAGTCAAATACTTTAGATAAGCATAAACTGGCAGAGTAAGTCAACTTTGACAAAATAAACTGCATAAAATGCCATGGGCATGCAGATTCTCATTCACTCAAGCCCTAACCAAGCCACTGTTCAGGACAGAACTTATGAGACAAGTCCAGGGGTTCAATAGCTCATTTTGGATCTGATTATGAAATGTAACTCCTCAGAAACACTGAGGTCTCTCAAGGTTTGTCATGTTCTTTTCCTCCTTTCAAGAGGCATCCAGTTCTTTATCAGGCCAACAAATTACAGGTACTCAAAGATTTCTATGAGGGGCTGTTCCAATTTTAGATAAATGCAAAGATGCCAACTAACTTCAGGGTAGAGAGCATATTTAAGTAGGGTTGTTTTGTTTGCTTTGGGTTTGCTTGGTGGGTTGGGTTTTTTCCAATAAATTGTTCTTAGATATTTCAGGAAACTATTGCTACAACTTAGATAGTTTCAGCCTATAGAAAATAAAATCATTTAAAACTGCCAGACTAGATGCCTTATAAATCAATGATAAAATGTGATTTCTTCGTATCAAAAAGAAGTAAATATCAAAGGACAAACTAAAAGCATCAGGTAAAAAAAAACAATTGTTCTTAGCAAAACTTTGATGGATTTGTCAGACCAGAAAGGTCACAGAGCAGTGACTATCGCAGTGAGTAAATCATAACATCCTCATCAAAAGATCTAATAGCACAGAGAAACCTTGAAGCACTAAGATGCCTTATTTGCATTGTCTTATACCAACAGCCCATCATCCATTAATTTTATCTCAGAGAGTATTTAAAGTTATGCCTTTAGTTTGTTTTACTGATACTTTTTGAATACTGTCACTAAGTGTTTATTAGCAATCCTTCAAAATATGGAATCTTGGAAGAAAATTGCAGTTGAATGAATAATGGTTTGAGAAGGGTCATCTCCTCTTTGGACCATTCTCACCTGTTTTATCTGGCCATGGCAGTACAGTTAGTGCCAGAGAATTTCCACAGATAAATAGCTTAAAATCTGACAATTATAAATGAAAAACTGAAGAATGCAAACTTTAGCTAATGATGTTTCTTCTTTTTTTTTTATTTTTTCCTGTATGAGCTCAGAAAAATGTTTTGCCCTGGGAATTTAGGAAGAAATATACTGCACTACTGAGACTTGCCAACAATACTTTCTATAAATATTGCTTCATAACTCCTCTGTACTCAACAGAAGATAAAACGCATTAGTACAAACAATCTTATTCCATTTGACCTTACAACCCATTTCTAAATCAAAGTTCACTCATATCTGAGTCCTAATCTTTTTGATTTACAGCCACAGATCCTTCCTGTACTTTTCAACACTAATCTCATAGTTATAAGAAATGTAGACTTATACAACTTCTTTCTGTGGGAGTAGAAATTCATAGGTTTTCTTCATATTATTGAAACAAGGGATAAATTCAAGCCAAAATAATCTAATGCTTTCGAGTGAGAAGATTTATTGTTTTGAAATATGAACATTCCACTCCATAAAATATTAATAGCTATTTTCAGATACTTTTACCTGACAAACTCTAAGTAGACCAAGGTTGAAGTGTAGAAAGAAGTTGTATATAGCTTACTTGGAATTTTTTACAAGATTTCAAATTAGTTAGAGTGTCAGGTTTACCTTTGTAAGAAAATTAATTTTTAGTTTCAAAGTAATTGCATAAAGAAACCACAAGGGAAATAACGTCTTCTAACTCTGTGCTTTCAAATTCAGAACCACTCTGAACCAGATCACTGAGTCCAGTTACTCTTATACCTGAGTTAGAACGTGGCAGAGATGATACACCACGACTTGCGAATAAACAGAGCAAAGATCAGTCAAACCATGTCTCTACTATTAGAATCATAGAATGTCTTAGTTTGGAAGGGACCTTAGAGATCATTTGATCCAACCTCCTTGCCATCCCCTCAATCAAGACAGTTAACAGGATTTAAAAGAGGCCTAAAGGAGAGCCGTACTCTGTCCTTCCACGTAAACATCACATCTTACTGCCCTGTTTAAAGGATCTGCCATGGTTTCCCAGGTCACATGTCCAGCTCTGCCTGCAGCCACAGTAAAACTCCCTGTCGTGCATTACATCCACCCTGCCATGACACACAAACGAAGGCCACAGGCTATAGGGATCTGCAGAAAACCATGGCTTGGATGATCAGGGGATAAATAGCCTGAGGAGCACTGTAGCACACAGCTGCTATGAAGTTCAAGTGCCATGTGAGCAACCCAGTACATGGAAAAATAAGAGGTGGTGAGGAAGGACAAAAAGGTTAAATATCTTGTTAGCTCAGTGTTTTGAGCATGGTGCTGGCAACAATGACCAACATCGAGGTCCCCGGTTCGATTCCCGCTCAGTCCCCATGTGTTGCCTGGTCTAGTCGAGAGGTGGCGCCCCTGCCCATGACAGGGAGGTTGGTCTAGATGATCTCTAAGGTCCCTTCCGGCCTATGCCATTCTATGATTCTATGAACCCTTCATACATTGTTGCACAAATGCCTGTTTAACAATCAATTTCAACAGGAAATTAGAACAATTCAGTTCATTTGCCCTAAATCTAGGTCTTTTACGTTAAGCCTATCTACCTGCAAATATCTAGTAAACAAGTAAGATAAACATCCTTAAAAGTCACTCTCATAATTCAGATGTGGTCAGTTCCTGTTCATGACAACTCATATTTACATGGCAGCTGTAACAGGTGCAGGTAAATACTAATCAATCTTCTGTTTCTTTATTGAGACAACAGATCAGGTGCTTTTGTAGCACTATCCCAAACATCCTACTCTATCCGACTATCTCAACATCCCTGTTTATCTCAAACTACATCATAATCCATCTGTAAGGCAGAAGAAACCTGTAAAGCCAGAGGAAAGCAGTAAGTAAATCAGGAAAGATGCGTACTAGCTCAAGAGTGACACTGGATATCACAGTATGAATATCATACATTTTGCACCCCGCCGCGCACTTCTCGAGAACTCATTTTATCAGTCTCCAAGGCAGATACCAACTGGAGAAACGTCTTTATGAGAACAGCACAAAGAATGTTTGTCATGGACCACAGTGCCAGAAGAGGCACTACCTGAGGGATGATTCTGGCTGACTTTGATCTCCCAGGATCTGTAGAGTTCCCAGGAGGAAAACGCCTATAATATGTGCTATAGATTGCAAATTTAAAGGTACAGAGTTTTGTCATGTAACACCTTAAAAAAACATTTCCCTCTTCACTTTTAGGTCATCTTTATAAGTTTGAGGCACATGTTTACTGCAGAGATCAGCCAGCCTCAAGTGTCACGAAGACTGATTTTGTCCTCCTAGTCCCTACCCTACGCTTATAAGCCTCATCGCGATAGATGTTAATGCAAAAACGTAGAAAAGAACAACTAATCTCTCTTTCTGATCAGCTAACGACAATTTGAAGGACCTAGCACTAGGTCAAAAAAAAATAAAGGAACAACAACAGAGACATCTTACTTTCCTCAATAATGCCAAAATGTCCTTTCCAGAGTGAAGTGTTGCAAAGTCAGAAATACAGAAAAAAAAAACCCCTAACTGTTATAGTCACTTAATCCTTCTGTAATTAGGGATTTGTTCTCTACATTTAAAGATTGTTTTGTTGATTTAAGTGTACTAGACTGTCCCCGTATGGTTTCCATTTACCAATTACATCTTATTCTTGAAGTAATTTTTCTCCAAACAGCATAAATATTTCTTTCCTGTTGTTCATAGCTACACATAATTGAAGAAAAGTTCCTTAAACAGTTTTCAGTTAGCATGTCTGTCTCAGTTGTCTATGTTTTAACAATGTTATGTTTTATCTAGGTATTTTAAGCTTTTCTTATTAATCCAATAATATTTTTGCAGGCCTTCTCCAAGCTGCATCCAGTTTGCTAATGTGTTTCCAGTAGTGTGATGCTGGGTTGCGGAGCATTGTAGATGTAGCCTTGGTGATCTATGCAGCTGCAGTTCCATCTCCTTGCACTGTGACGTGTGCGGGGTTTTTTAATGTCTTAGGTCAAAATGTTGTTGGCCTTGTTTGCTGACACTTTCCACTCACTTCTAACCCTTAAAGCCAGCCATTCTTGCTGCTGTTTCTCTTTGGCATCCCTGTGTAACAAGGCACTGGTTATCCATGTTTTGCACTATTTTCAGCAAATATCTTATTTATGTGCTTCCAAGTGGAATGAACTCTCTTCTGCTCATAATTTTAACCTTCTGGTCATAATGTAATATGTTTTATATATATATATATACACATATATGTAATATATTAT